>NC_053163.1:86687543-86835043 GCF_016835505.1 Polypterus senegalus | reverse complement strand
AGTACCAGAGCAGTATACCTGTAGCAATGCAATCTAATGTTTAGTAATTTAAAAACATACGAGAAAGCTAAACACAGAAGCTACAGTTTTCCCTATAAACCATAACCATAACAAGCTCAATTAAATGTGAAGAACACAGGAGGCTACAGATGCCAGTTGAACTGTAGTTTTGTATAATGGCAAACTGAATCTTTGGCATAAAAGAAGAATGTTACCAAGTAGTCATAATAAAAGAAATGAACTTATCATGGGCTACAAAAAAAAATAAAATAAAAAAACAACACACATACCTTTCCTCCTAGTAAAAACCATTTATCCAGTCAGAGATGGTTCATGCAACTTTGCAATTTCAGTCTATCTGATAATCTGATTTTTATCTCTAAGACAAGAATGAATAAATCTCACACGGCAGTAAATCAGAAAAATAGTTAACTGAACTCTCTTCCATAAGAAATTTTTATAAATGGAAAACATGCAAGCCAGAAAGTTCTTTGCCTTCCATACAAAACTATCATAATAGCACAGTAATTTATTTAGATAAATAGACCATTATTTACCATCTTCACTTTCTTCAAAGGCCGGGTTGACCATCCCAGCATCAGATGTAATTAGAGGCCCCACAGCAGAAGTCCCAGAAAAAGGTGCAGAGGACGACTGGAGAGAAGGAGCGTCCAAAACTAGATCCTGGTCACATTTTAGGTGTTTTACTTCATGCCACTGGGGTTTTTTCTTCCTCTCAGTTTCTTCATTCACTTTCCTAAATCCTGGGCATCTGAAAAGCAATCAGAATATCATTGGCATAAGTTGAATGACAAATGACAAATTACTGAGGTATACAAACACCAAAAATTACTACAGCTCAGCTAAATCAAACATTAATGGAATTCTAACTTCATAAACACTGAAGAAGATTTCAGATGTTTTCAAACATAGCCAAAATTGAAGCCATTCACTTGAGCATTTATTGCCTATGGATGGAGACACTCCCCAATAAATGACTGCATCAAAATTTCACTACCTATACAATCATTTTTTTAGAAAATGAACCAAAAAAAATGTCCTGCTCGAGTATAGTAATTAATTTGTTTGCACGATTATTCTTCCCATTACGGCAAGATGTTAACTTTTAATCCCTTGCAGCTATCTGGCATTGAATAGCATATAAACGACTTGGAATAGTGCATTAAAAAATAAAATCAAAAAAGAAACCACCCATGTGCTTCAAATAAAATTGACAACCACACATAATACACACACTTATTCAATAGGCATCAATAACTAACAAAAGAACAACATTCATAAAGATTTTTGGAAAAAAAGGTAACCGATCCCCATATTAAACTGAATTTATTGGTACCAGTTCTAAGGAGCCAATATCTAATTAGCACTATGCAAGGAGGCATTAGACAACATTTGATATTAATAATCCATTAGCATGTTGGTACAAGAAATAAATCATCTGTAGCAGCCCTGTACAGGTTTGGGCCCTGTCTTCTAATTCTTCCAAGATAGACTGTAGCCCCAATGCATATTACTATGCATGCACAGTAGATGTGATGAACTCTGTTCCAAAATTCACTCAAATTCCTTTTATAAAGTTTCTTTGTAATTTGCCCAAATTTCCTTAAATGTCTTAGTGTTACAGAAAGTTTGCAAGGTAAAGGGCAATCACTATGACAAACTGCAGTCATTTTCACAAGTAAAGACTGATAATCTCAAGACTTAACTGGGGTGGACATGTTCACACTCAAAAGAAAGTGAATTAATTTCTTGCATTGATTATGTTCACACATTACAGTACCAGACTGTGAAAGCAACTACTGGGCAGGGATCCGGCTTCTTTGCCTCATCACACAACACGTTTTCAGGATCTTTAGATTGTGGGTGTATATGATCACATCTTTTTCGGATCCCACAGCCTAAATGGAGAGTAGCTCCCTCAGCTGATAGTCCATCCAGTTTTTTTTAAAAAGTTCTCAAACTGCTAACCTTTAAAAACAAACATATTTAGATTTCCAGTATGCATATTTGTGAAAACTCTCAAGCTTACCTCAGGTTGACATCATTGCCCCAGTGGTCTAAGATAATTACTACATGTGGCTATTGTGATGTTTTACATGCTTTTTCAAAAAGTACAAACTTTGTTGACACATACCTCAAACCAAGAGGCGAGTTGTGAAATTGCTAGGTTAAATTTACCTGAAACATTGATTCTGGCATTCATTTACACATATCCTTGAACCAGTAATTTAATGAAAAATTCTTGGGTAGCACTTACATAAGTAAGCAGTCAGGGGTGAAGACTAAAATGATAACATTGTTTTACAGTCCAGAAATGTATTGCAGATTAGAATTTGTATGAATTGTTACGTACATGAGCTTTCTCAATTTTTTTATTTTTTAATAAATTTGCAAAAATCTCAAGAAAACTTTTTTCATGTTGTCATTATGGGGTTTTTGTATATAGAATACTGTGGAAAAAAATTAATTTAATCCATTTTGGAATAAGGCTGTAACATAACAAAATGTGGAAAAAGTGATGCGCTGTGAATACTTTCCGGATGCACTCCAAATCTACTAAGTCAAATTGCTGTACATTAAGTACTGGCGAATAAAAGTGATTCTGATTCGGATTCTGGAAAAGCCTTCCTACTTCGCTACAATCTACAGTTTCCCTTTGAATTCTGAATTCATTGAAATTTGCTATCCCCCACAAAGTCTTGAAACTGCGTGTTGGAAAGACGGGGTAGGTATGATAGTTTGTCAACCACAGAGTCTAAGTGTGTCAAAAGGGAGGAGGTGGTTTAGGGGATTGTTCTTCACTGAAGTTACATTCACACTACACAGTTTTCGGCAAAGGGACTGTGTAGTGAAAAATTCAGAGCCTCATGAAAATCAGAATCCCATGCTTTCAAAGCACTTTTAAAATGACAAACTAAAAGCAAATTTATTCTAAATAAAATCCGGAAATATCACATCTTATTCTACTGATCATCGTTGACATGTTTCTGCATCTTGTTTGGAGTTCTCCTGTGGACTATTCAGTTGATTCTATGAGATTAGAAAAAGCACAAACATGTCTAAATATTGTAAGGTCCTATACAGTTGACAATGAGCATCATAGCAACAACCAAGCCACAAAGTCAAAGGAATTGCCTGCATTCCTTAGAGGCAGGATTATGTAGAGGAACTTATCTGGAGAACCTACAAAAAAGTAATGCACCACTAAAGGTTTGCAGGAGCACAATAGCCTCCATAATTCTTGAAGACGATATTTGGAACCACCATGACTCTCCCAAGATGTGGCTGCATGGCCAAACAGCGCAATCAAGGGATAACAGCCTTGCTAAGAGCAGTGACCAAGAACCAAATGGGAACCTGTGTACAGATGAGAAATACTTCCAGAAGGACAACCACCATTGCAACACACCAAAATACCAGAGCTGGTATTTATGGAAGAATAGCCAGACAACACATGAAACCTGCTTGGAGTTTCCAAAAAGGCACCTAAACGACCGACTCTCGGACTATGAGAAACAGGATTCTCTGGTGTGATGAAATCAAGACTGAACTGTTAGGCCACAATTCTAAAAGACAAATCTGGAATAAAGCAGGCACAGTTCTACACCTGTGCATATCATTCCAAAAGTGGAGCATGGTGGTGGCAGCTTAATGCTGCAGGGTTGTTCTTTTTTTTTAGGGATAAGTGGAACCTGAATGGGTCAAAGTACACAGATATTGTTCATGAAAACCTGCTCCTGTCCACTCTGGACCTAAGACTGAGCTGAAAGGTCACCTTCCAATAGAACAATGACTCAAAGTACAAAGCAAGGTCAACATAGGGCAAATCTGTGAATGTCCTTTAATGTTCCAGCCAAAGCTCAGACTCAAACTCAATCAAACATATCTGGAGAGACCTGAAAATAACTGTCCACCAACCGTCTATATCCAACCTGGCAAAGCTTGAGTGGAACTGCAGAGATGAATGGTAGAAAATTCCCAAATCCCCAAACAATGCCTATCACATCATACCAAAGAAGACTCCAAACAGTAATGGCTGCCAAAGATACTTCAACGAAGTACTAATTGAAGGGTCTGAATACTTACATCAATGCAATATTTCAGTTTTTTTATTTTTTAATAAATTTGCAAAAAATGATAAAATCTTGTTCAGTGTTACTTAATGTTGGTAGGTGATAATTTAAATGATTTTAGCATAACATTTGTAAAAAGTGATGGGGTCTAAATACTTTCTGAAAGCACTGTATACGCTTTAGTTAACATGGCAGTTACTAACAGCTTATTTTAACAAAAAAGTCTTCAGTTTTCATCCTGTACTCCTTTAATAGTATTCCAGGCAAATTCCTCTTTCATGAAGTTTGTAAAATACCCCATGAAAATTCATTTTGAAAAATTTAGCTCCTATATATTTCATAGGCAACACTGCAGTTTACCAATTATTCAATTAAAAACAATGCTTAACTCAATTAGTACATTTTAGTCATTCAAGGATCATAACTCAAGGCATATGTTCATTATTGCAACAAAAGCTGATTTTCTGCCTGTGCAATATGTAAACGTTTACACATTTAAGGCTTCAAATGTTCAATTCCTGCTGCTTCCACCCCAACTTTTTGTAGAGTTTTACACTACTTGAAGATTATTGCAAAAACAGACTAAAGCTTTAAGCCATGACAAGGATTCCAGATATGTATGTTATGCGAGACGTGAGAGCTGTCACATTCAGCATTTTGACAGCTGGGATGCCAGGGTTAACACTGAAGCCTATAACATCAGCAGTGTTGGCCTTTATGGAGACGCCAATAGCAAAGCCAAATATTAGATACAGCTGGCAAAAAATGAGAAGCATTCAGTCATAAGCCAGCATCACAGAAAAAAAAAGCAACATTCAATGTTAAAATTGATTAAAGCAATATTAAGGCTCTAATAGACATTATTACATTAAGACTTCAGTAATGTAACAGATAAGCAAAACAGAAAATACACACTTTGATAATAAAATAATTAATGAGATTGAGTATATTGAGCACACATACTGTACATACTGAAAAAGCATAGACTATATACTGTAACAAAAACACCTTATGTGAGAGATAACAAAACATGTTATAGTGTGCAGTGTATTAAAACATGGTGAAGTCAGAGTGCGGGCAAAAATTTGCACAAAAATGACCAATGCATTAATTTTCTATGCCTACTCTCCATCGATTATTGCCAATCCTTATTTTATATCACACTTTATAAAGAGTGTTTGTAAACAAAGCTTATTATAACAGTGGAATTAGATGGCATAGTCAAAAAGATCAGACTCATCCTACAGTATACTCAAGGGAACGATAATGAATTAAGTGAAGCATCACCGAATGAACATGCCATTTTAAAATGGAATTTGCAGAATGCAGTACAGCTTGAATTTGAACGTTGCAATCAGACATTGGAAGTGGGCTAATGTGAAATTTATTGATGTACTGTTACTTATAATTTATGAAGTTTTAGTTCATTTTTAAACCAGATGGAAGTCTACCAGAATAGAGTATACTGCACATATTTTACATGCGGTATTTATAATACACCAAAAGCACTGAAAGCTTTTAAGAAGACAAAAAATATACTAACACATCTACATACCTGGAAGAGATAAATAAAGGGAAATAAAATCAAGAAATAAAAAGACACTAGAAAGATGCTGGTGTTTTTGACAGGTGGAGGGTATTATACAATTTCTGTAAAACAGAATTAATTCAGTCAGTCATTATCTAACCCATTATATCCTAACACAGGCAAGGCAGGAACAAATCCCGGCAGGGCACACATGCACACACACTAGGGCCAATTTAGAATCGCCAATGCACCTAACCTGCATGTCTTTGGACTGTGGGAGGAAACCGGAGTACCCAGAGGAAATCCACGCAGACACAGAGGGAACATGCAAACTCCACGCAGGGAGGACCCGGGAAGCAACCCCAAGTCTCCTTACATTAGCACAAAATTAAATGCAAGGTATAAAATAATAACAGACTAGAAAAACACTGAATGGGCTGCTTGCACCAAATTCTGGGACATATATTCTCTTCAGACTGAAGAGAAAGTAAACAGTTAACCAGAAGGCCAATTATTTAAGCTATCCGTCTCTAATTAGTAAATTGCTTGAAATGAAGGTCAGCAGCCTCAAGTGTGCTTTACGGTTTAAAAAACACACACCATTGCTTCTTGGACAAATAACATCTATTTGGACATTTTTGAGACACCACAGAGGCTGGATTATTTAGCATACATGTTTTACAAAGATGTAATTTTACTTGATTAAACTAGGGAATCTGTGCTTTTCTAATAAAAATACTGGACGTCAGAACATAGTAAATATTTCAATGGCTGTGACTAACACTGTGAGGCTTTCATTGAAAAAGCGAAGAATGAGAACATGGAGGACACATCTACATACAACTATTCATATATTTGGGCAAAGGTTTATTTCTAAACATAATGTTTATTGGCCACCTAGCAACTAGAAAACAAACTTTTCTATCTAGACACATATGGGTGCCCAAACTCCATGTAAGCAGAAGCTATTCCGATCTTATAAACCTTCAGTTTGCTATACCATTTTTCACAGCATGTGTCCTCTAATTTTTTACCAGGCTGTCAGATATATAAAATTCCCACTCTGTATCTTTCAGTAAAGATGAGGCACTGTCATGCACAAAAAAGCTATGCAATGGCACAAGACTTCTGGTAAGAGGTTTGCATCAAAATATCGTGGAAGCAAAAATGATCTAGTTTTAGTATCATCTTTGTGCTGAAAGGACAACAATTTGGAATATTCCATGCTTTTACAACCTCAAAATATCTAAAAAAGCAAACATTAGAATACATTGAACTTAAAAAGTATTTAACATAGTCAACTTTCTACTGTGCACAAACTGTCAAAATACTTTCAGGTGTTGATGTGTTTTTTACAAGCATGTTTGCTTTACAAGCCAATATTCCTTCTAAACTTATGGAGTGGGCTTTCATATTTTTATGATTATTTAGAGGAATATATCTGTTCTGTGTAAATGCAGCACATAATGTTTCTGGTCAGGACAGGTTAGGGAAGGTATTCTTTGCTTTCCAAGTGCAGCACAACACCACACACTGCTTACGCACAGAATGTGCAACAAACTACATTTTCCCCAAAAAAATCTGAAGTACTTTCTTAATAAAATAAAAAAGAAAAAATTAAAACACAAAACTTACTAAAAGTGTGGGAGACAGGACTTCCACAAAATTATCCTCATAATTGTATGTGAAAGAAATTTTAAAACAATTTCTTAACTAAGTGGTGCATAAGCACTGCTATGCCAGAATTTCAGAATCTTGGATTTAAATATTAGCCCAAATTAGGACTTTGCATATTCACCCAATCTGTGTGGGTTACCTCCTATTTGCCCTCAAGAGGCAAGCAGTATGAATAAATGTGCCCTGCAACGGACTGGAATTCTTAGCATCAGTGTGTAGAGGAGTTATGTTTGGAAAATAAATGAAAAATTAGGCAAGTTAGGAACATGTGCCTTTCTAATTTTGTCTATTACACAACAGTATTTAGGAAATGCACAAAATAGAACAGACGAAGTTGAGAGGCATACTCAATGGGATATCATATCACTGCACAAATGTTATGTGCCTTATCATCATGCACCTTTATTCAAGGTATCCCCACCACTTTAAATGGCTAATCTGTTCTCCTCCATACCTTTGGCAGCATCTGGGCAGATGTAGCAGTTCCATTAATGACTGGAAGAGATTCATGTCACTTAAGTATTAACAATTTATAGATTTGATTAATTACAGTTGAATGAAGACAATTAGAAATAAATAATTAAAAACACCTTATGGGAAAAACAATGTTCAACATATGATTGGGTGCATATGAAACTACAGTTAAGTCTAAGTGTGGGAAAAGTTTATAAGAACAATTATGTGCATTTTCTGCTGGACATGATCAATACTAGAAGTGAAAAAAATGATCCAGAATGAGACTACACAAAAAAAAAAAAAAACTTTCAAAGTGACAGATGACTGAACTGGAGGATCTTCTAGTTTACAAAAAAATTACTAAAAACAGTTATGAGAAGAAAAACCTTTAAATTAAAATAGCAAGAACTTCAGTTCTACAGCTTAAAAGAGGTTCCACTTTTCATTTATTTTCATCTACTTTATTTAATAAAACCAAAAGGAAGTCAAATATGTCCATATGAGGAGCACTCAGTATGTGAAATAAACCTACACAGCAGCCAGCCCCCTCAAGCATCCGATGCTATACTACCAGGATCAACAGAAGGGCCAACCAAAAGCACCACTTCACTCAACCATGGGAATGGCTGAAACACAATTCTCTGCGCATAAAAGATATAACTATGGGAGTGAAAGAATTCTAGTTGTGAACAGAGTTGCAGCATACTTCATTAAGTTGCGAGGATAACAACTCCAGAAGAATCCGGTTGTAAAAGACCAACAGCCAGTTCTTCTGCATAATTAGATCAGGGGACTTCGATATAGAGGCAAGGAGAGGTTCAGCAGATCTAGTGACCAGACATAGAAATTTATGCTGGGGCACCAACAGTGCAAAGCCTAAAAGATGGAGGTATAAAAAGAATATGACCCAGAGCACCTGTGCAGAGGCCAATTAAACGTAGCTTACAAGGGGTAAAAATATAATCTATGCATACATTTCAATTGAGCAAATTGGTGATTATGATTTTGTAACTTTTTTTTTTTTTAAATGGCACCCCAGCAGAGAAGGGAGGATAATGTAAGACCCCGAGACCATTGAGAGATGGAGGAGGAGTTTATAGGAAGCCTTAGATAACAAGTAAAGAAATGAGCCAAGTATTCTGAGAAAGAAAGAGGAGCTAACAAGTGAGAAAAGATGTTTAAGTACAGGAGATGTAAGAGAGACACCACAAACCCCAAGTGCTGAATGAAGCTTCAGATAGCAGAAGGAATGCCAAAGATTATGTAATGATTCAAGGGCAGAATCACCAAAGAGATCACCCAACACACTGATGCCACATAGTCTTCAAGAGTGCAGGAAACTTTGACAGCCTGCTAGTAGCATTGCCTGATTATTTAAGATGGAGGAGTCCATATGGCATTTGGGTATGATGCCTAACTTCTTTTTTATTCTTTCTAATGTTTATTGTCACCATGTATAAAATATTGCCAAACAATACTGCTTTTTTTCAAACCTGAACAAAGAAAAACAAACAATAAACAAATGAGTGCTATACGTTTTGTGCTGTGTTTGGAGTACCTAAGGCATTTTTTATTTTAAATCAAATTGTTAACACTTAACTACAGTTCACCTGACCAGATATTATATGCTACGGTTGCCATATTATATGAAAATACACATGATTACAGAAGAAAGCCTTTTTTATTCATCATGCAACAAGCCAGCAAGGACTTTATCCAGAATTTCTTTTCCCTAACCAGAGAATTCAGGAGCATCAACATATCTCAGAATCTCTTATTCAAGATTTCCAAAGCTTCATCTTCTCTACTCAAAAAAGAAAAGCAGTACAGCAAGGCATGTTTTATTAAGGAAACATAACCTAGTTAATTTTAGACTTACACAAGTTAAACAAAAAATTTTCCAGGTCAGCAAACAACTGCATTGGAGCTCATGCCAGCAGACAGCCACAGACTCCCAGCAGATTCCTGGACCAGAGTACAGTCTTGCTCAACTGTGACTGCAACTGAACTTTGCTTCTGTGTACTGAAGGACGTTTCCATGGCTTCCATAATGAAATTTTACACAAGACCTGATCTGCATTATGATTAAGGGGTTTGCTTTGGAAGGAATTTAAAACATAAATATAAAAATAATGAATACAGGTATAATACTAGGATTCAACTTTAACCCCAAAAGGAACATGATATTCTGAACATTAACAACCACGTTCCTTTCTGTCCTTCTTTTCCCCAGATTTTGAATACTCTATTACACAAAAGGGTTAAAATATAAAAACATTCTCCAATACAACCCCCCACCTCTTCCTCTCCTTGGCACAGAACAAGACACACGTTGCTAACAGGCCTGCAACTACTCTTCCAACCAGGAGTAGGAAGTGAGCATTTCCTTTAAAATGTAGACTGTAGTTTTCCCATCCACCTCAATTTTAGAAAAGGGCTCTTTCAAGTTGTTCTTCTTTGCAGAGCCTCCTACAAAACCTCTTATGCTTGACATTGCCCTTTTAGCTGCTGTGATCAATTTGGCGAGTATTTACTGTACAGTAATGTCACATCTGCTCCTAACTTTCCATATGTCTGCAGATTTTACATTTTGTATCACAGATACAATTATCCCTAAGCAAACACACATGTCTGACGTCGTGGTGGTTGAAATTACCAAATAAGCAGAAATGCTCAAAAAGTTTAATCTTTGTTTCAGAGAACCAATGCTAAAATTTAATCCCTATATAATGTCAATCTTAAAAGCTGCATTATATGTGCTGTATACTATGCTTCACAGTTTTCACATCACAGATGTGCATTATTATGATCATTAACACATTTGTATTAAGAGTTTAATATCATGAAAATAATCCAAAGCAAGCAGCATGTTCAACAAATTTTCTTTTATCAAACACCACCTCTGCTCTAGAGGAGAAAGTTGTTTTGAAACTGCAACTTTTATTGCTGTTCCACTTTTAAAGATTGTCAAGAATGACTGTGCTATAATGAAAGTACCCTACTTCCATCGTGATATAAAATGTGTTTGTAGCTCTGATGTCTCTTTTCAAAGTTTTCCTCCATATCTGAATGTTCAGAAAACCCTTCATCTGATATTTTCCCCATTCATAACCAGATGGCAAATATATTTACAGTAAGTTACAAAGTGAAACACTGATATTATTTTAATAACTGAACAGGACAGCAATCTTCCCGTTTTTGAAGTTTACTTTTCACCCAATTTTTTTTTTTCTTTAAAAAGAGCACTAATCTGCATTCATCCCCATGCATGCATATCCTGATGCTTTTCCTAAGTAGCAAAGTAAAGCTATACGAGTACTGTCAAAAGAAAAAGCAAAGAGGGGAAAAAACACTACACAAGCAGCTTTTTGATCAAGGCAACGTATGATCTCTCCAGCACTACAAGATGTATTAATGTCACTCCTGGAGCAACAGCAGCAAGCCAAACACACACAAAGTCGACTGTAAGTGTGCTCCAGGCAAACTGACTGCTTTGCCTCATCCACCTTGTTCCTCTACTTCCCCAGGTGCTTGTAAATCAGGGGAGTGAGCAGACAAGCCATGAGTTAAGACTTATGGCACAGGCAGACAACATCACAGGAGCCGACAGACTGATAGCTTTTCAGTCTTTTGCAAGCACAGGGTTTCTCATGCACAGTAGATAGTTAAGTAAATGGACATTCATCCCAGATTTTTGGGGAAATCATTTTTTACAAAGTAGCTATCAGGTAATCCAATTTGTGTTTTCTTCTAAATAAAATTTAGTTATGCATTTTACTACATTCTTGCTTATCAAGATGTCGGAGGCTGATGATGTATAGTGTATAGAATGTGGGATGGACATACGAGAAAGAATTTAACTCGTCACACGACAATACTACCCTCCCCACTCTGGCTACAGCCAGCATTCACTACTATTTATTTAATTGCTGGTTTTTGTTTTCACCACATTTATGAGTCAGTTGTCATTATGTCACATGATGAGACACCCTAGGGCCTGGTGAGGTATCTGGTTCTGCAACTGCCAATAAGGCAAGCCCAAACTCAGACTAAAGTGCAAGGGTTTGTGTTGCATCTCTAATTAGGATAAAGGGGTGGTATGTTTGTGAGATTCAATAAAGTTTCTTAAACTACTTGTCTTTTTATGGATGGTAGGGAAGCACATCCCAGTATCACCAGGTACAAGGCAGGAACACACACCAGAGATGGCACCAAGTCAACTGTACTGAACAATCATTTACATTAAGGCTGTCATATTCATAACAAGGAGCATTGCATTTGAAAGTCCTAAGAGTGTAGCTATACTGGATATTAGTATGTCATTTTTCTTTTTGATTTATTATATTCATACAATACTTTCAAAAACAGACTTTTCAAATTTTTGATTGCAAAGCTATTATCAGCACTTGTCAATGCAAAAAAGTACCATTTTCTTCAGATCCAGGATAGTCTGCAAAGTCCCCTTTTCATCTACTTTGATGAGCCATCTGTTGTGTGAATCTCCTACATCTAAACTCCTGCTGATGAAGCATTTGAATATTGATTTATGTTTCATGTGGTAGAAAATTTGTGATTCTTAGCACACAAAACTGAACTGACGTGATCAAAGAGAAAGTGGAGAAGTGCTTAGTTCACTTTGTGTGTCTCCTTTCGCCTGCTGCACACAATGGGGCTGCAGGAATTTCACTCTAAAATATATGCACAAAATTGCTTGCTATTGGTCAAACACATCACACATACCTGCCACAAACCTCACTTAGATAATGAGATGAGATCACACATACTTCTCTCTCTCTCAGTGTTGCCAATTTTACTCACCGTCCATCAGTCTATTACTGAACTTGATTAATATAATTTAGAGCTTTAGGGGGCTACTGCCAATCTTAGCAACTTTGGGCGCAAGGCAGGTACTGTTCTTTTTCCCCTTTCTCTTTAATATAAGCCGAGGCATGGCTAGGCTTTATGTATTTCACAGATTATACAACTGAGCACACTGTTATATTGCAATAATCACCGAGTGATTCAAAATTATAACTTACCAGAGGCCTTTTTCCAAAGAAGCTTACATAAAAATTAATACTGTTACTACAAAGGTTAGATAAAAAAAAATACCAATCCAGCAATACCACAGCTAGTAGATGAGAGATATTGTATATAATATTATTATTATATACACTCTGCATCTTGTGCACATGTTGTATTGTTTTTAGCACCAAAATGTAAAATAACATTATACAAAAAAAGATTACTATGGGATGAGTAGGCCTATGAACAAGAGAAATCTATAGGCACTGTTGCAGCTTAAAAGCAGAAAATGCAGTCCACACTAAAATAACACTATCTGATTAATAATTAAAAGCACAGAAACTATTTTGATCCACCACTCAACTTTACATTTAAAACACAAGGAACTGATCATTTTTACTTCAGAATGTCTAGTCCCTGTCTAGTGACAAAGGGGTTGGCAATACCTGTTAGTACATCTCTCAAAAATACTACAACTAATCCATAAACTAGCTACAGGTAAAGCTCGCCCTATTGATTTAAAGCTGAGAAGGCATAACAAAGATCAATGCACTGATTAGAAACAAATGTGCCTTAAACCTTGGATTTGATATAGCTTGTGAGATGTTTGCCAGGAAGCAAAGAGCTGCATCCTTTTCCATTCACTACTCCTAATGGACTAAACCATCACTTTTGTGAAGGCTTCTCTTTCCACAAATGAATTATAGACTAACATGCAACTCAAACACCAAAACACAGGGACATATATCTTTTTGGTCACTATTTACAGTGTACTGCATTAGGCTTAATAAACGAAGATCCATCTATATGTCCAATTTGTAAGAGCTCAAACCTGGATTCATCCTAGAGTCCACTCAAACATACATTCTTCCAAAAGGCTAGTTGTCAGGTAGCCTACTCTGCAAATCTTACAGTGGGAGGAAAACTGCAGGACCCAGAGAACAGTCCATAAACAAATTGGAAGAGCATGAGAACCCCAGAGAGATAAAGGCAGGGTCTTAAATTACTTTTCCATCTACTAGAGGTGTAAGGAAACTGTGCTACACAAATATACCACCAATATATAGAGATGCACAATAAATCTGTGACACATAGGACTGCTGCACACCATAACATGATGCTTTACACCTCACCTGTTCTGCAAATGAGGGCCCAATTCACATCGCTGCATCACATGCCCACAATCCTTCGTAAAAGGGCATACCACAGAAAGTTTATCCAACAAATTACGAACCAGAAGGCTAGATTTTCGACATTGTTGCAAATGTAGCTTCTGCCTGTCCACTGGGCAAAAGTCCTGTTCCTGCAGAAAGTTCTCCAGGCACTGATAACAGTACGTGTGTCCACAAGGGGTGTCTAAAGGGTCCAATAAGGGCTGCAAGCAGATGTGGCAGGTAAGTTCATCGTCCACCTCTTCTTTGTAATCATAGAGATGATTTTCCGGGACCAAGTGGTTCTGGCCACAGTCTGGGCAAAGTTGAATAGGTGTCTGTAAGGCTGGACCTTGGAGCTCAGTCATTGTGGACATAGTAGAGTACAGCAAATGATCCTCAGAAAATGCCTCCTATGCTCATGGTTCATTAGATCTTTCTTTAGTTCAAATCCATTAGATTATTCTGTTAAAAAAAAAAATTATTTCAAATGCTTAAACAAACAAACAGAAATAAAATAAATGAATATCCCACCCACCCAAACACAACTTTTTGATAAGAATTAATTTCATTACCTCTAACAAGGAAAAATTACATAAAAATGCCCCAGCCCAGAATAGGATGGCCCCAACAAAATAGTAATACTACCCAATAATCTGTCTGTACCACTGAGGACAAAACTTAGATCTAAGAGAAATGGTTCATAGGTAAAAATAAATATACTGAAATTTAAATATAGGGAAAGTTTGGTTTATGTGAATACAGCAAGTTTGTTCCCAAACATGAAGCTCCAGCACAGCTTCACTCCACACATACTGAATAAATCAAACAAGCATGCACTCACATACACACACAGTTGTACCAAAGGCCTGAACTTTTGTACTTATTGTTATAGATAAGATACACACCATTAATAGCACAGAAACAAAAAAAAAAAAAACAGAAAGAAAATGTTTTTTTAAACCCAAAGAGGAACGCAGCCTAACGTATTCAGTCGATAGTCAGCCGCCTCGCTAATCCCCGCTGAACACTGCCTGCCTTGTTGTGTGTGCATGGCTTTCACACAGAAAACCAACTCTCCCCAATGGCAGACTGCCAGTTTACTGAAACTAAACCTCCTTACCTCAGGCAAAAGCAGCAGAACACAGGCTCCCAGCGTCTGAACCACAGGTTCCACTCACAGGCAGACAGAAGCAAATGAGAGCACTGCTCCCAGAGTAGCACTAGCAACAGCACTTATAGTATTGTGAATGAAGGAAAAAAGAAGTAAACAATCTTAGCATCCAGAACCATGTAACTGGTGTGGTGTATTTTGTCATTCTGTGGCAGAAAAAAACACGTCTGCTCAATTACTTCATACATCTATGGAAAAATGAGCAATTTTTCACTTATGGGCGGTAAACAATTGACATCGTCACATATTATGGACATATTTTTTTTTAGAGGAGGAAAAATTAAGGCAACATCATCACTCCAGAGTACATCAGACAGCAGCCCTGAGCAAAAATGTATGCCTAAGATTTAACTGTACTGGTCATTTAATTATGTGAAAAGGAACGAGCAGATAATCCGCACTTTAGACAACAATTTTTAAAAACTAATGGCAGTATTTAAAGATCACTTGGCACAGTGCATTCAAATATTAACCAGCCACTGTGCCTCAGCAGTTTGTAAAGTACACTACAGTTCTTTTTGTGTTTGCATGTTGTTTTCTTTGAGATGATGGAGCAAAAATGGAGCGCCCAAAGAGGTGCACATCAAAATGACTGGCATCTCGTGGGTGAGTTCGTCCAGTATGTGAGGATATCCTATCTAGAATTAGTTCTTGCCTTGCACCTAAACCTGCAAAAACAGGCACCACCTTTTTGCATATGGTGCCAGCTTTGGTGTACATGGTGATGTTCTAGGATGATAGGACTGTACATGTACAGTTGTTCAAGCTCCAGCTCCCCATAACCCTGAAACTGGACATATATCCCATGCAGTGTTGGTCCTACAGAAGTAAAGTGAATAAAAACAATTAATGAATTGGTTGATTTACCTGGAAATTACCTAATCCATACAATAACACTGCAAGCATTCGTACAAGTGTGTGTGTGTGTGTCACAAAATGTAACATAGCTGGGAGGAATGCACCAGAACCAATCAAGACTCATGCTATAGCACTTCATGTCACGCTTTTTTGTATGTGATGCACCAGGCTAAACACTGGGAAAAAAAAAAAATAAATTCACCAAGATTACAGATTTAACTTTGAAGTTTTTTTTCCTGTGCTGAACCAATTGCACTTTAGTCAGAGGAAACACTGACACCAGAAGATTAACATTACATTATACAACATTAAACCAAGAAAAGGTTTTTGGGAAAGCTCAAAGATTTAATGTGTGAAGAATGCCAAATTTTAAAATGAAAACACCGAAGTCTCACAGCCTTTACCCAACGCATACACTCAACAGCAACCTTCTGAATTGTAACTGCCCAAACTACTACTCTGCAACTCTCTCTCTCTCGCTCTCTGTCCACCCCTCTCAGTTTAACGTTCATCCTAAAAATAATTAAAAAGAGCCAAAGAAAATGTCAGGATTGTAACAGCAACCTAATCTTCATTTTAACATTGTACAAAGTGTGTTGCAAGACTATATAATGCCAGTGCCAATAAAAGTAAATGACAGTAAGACAGTTTTACTTTCACAGAAGCTTGAAAGCCTCCTCAGATCAGCAGGATTTTTCTGGGAATGCCAGTTTCATGTCACACCTATAGGATTAGCATCTTAAGTTAAAACTGACCCAGTAAACAACTGGTACTCCATCCAGAGTTTATTTCGAGCCTGGCACACATTGCTGACTAGAGAGGTTCTGGCAACCCAAGACCCTCTTATGAACAAAGTAACCACAGTAAACGGAAAGATGGGTGGTGATGCTAGTTTTGATATTCAATGAAATGGTTAGTCAGATACTGATAATGCCTCACAGTTTTCAGTTTTCTGGAGGCAAATCTGCAAGCTCTCCCTGTGTCTCCCTTGAATGTTTGGCAGCACTACATAGCCAGCAGGTTTCTACATTTGGAAAAGAAAAAAATAAAACCCTGAAACTAACATGCAATCATCATGTCTCAGAGGCAGGAACACAGTCACATATTTAATATTTGCTTTATTCAAGTAGGCCTTAAAACTCTCATAACAGCGTTGTTAGTAACGTTACTAACTGATGTTTAAAACACCCTAGGTATGGTATGTTACTTTCACGTGGTACAAGCTAACAGAGGGGGAGGACGTTACTGACTGTTCAAAGAATTTATCCATGTGGTAATGGATCCTCTGACGTACAGACAAACAATCTGTACCACCTAGATCATGGTGCACAGAAGATAACTGCCCCTTTCACAACAACAATCTATTTATATAGCATGTTTTCATACAAACAATGTAGCTCAAAGTATTATAACTAAGAAGAATATACACAGTAACATTTGAAGACAGACTTTGTTTTAAAAAATTATGATGACAGTTATTGATTGTGGAAATTAACATTTAATTGGCAGTAAATGGGATTTTTTTCTGATAGCAGACTAGTGTTATTGAACATGCATTTTATTTGGCACCCCATTCACCATCTGACCTGCTTTGTTCAGTTTAGGCCCAAGGGGAAATGGTGAGCCCTCTCTCACACACAATCACACTGGACAAATCAGGGTCACTAATCAACTTAATATACATCTTTGAGATGTGAGGGAAAGCTGAATTATTTAAACAAGCAGCAACATAGGAACATTGAGAACATACCAACTCCAGATAAACCATGACAGTGTCTACAGCTCATGTCAGTTGATCCAATCACAATCTACAAACTGTAAACCCTGCCTGGGTAACATTTGGTTTGCTCTGTATTACCTCTAAGCTACACAGAAAATGATTATGGTATGTTTTACACTATTCCATTCTCTGTTTTGTAGCACGACTGTAAATATTCTCTAGAAGATTAGATTCAGATGGTACACTGATACTGTCTCACTTGACTATAGATTTTCTGTGTTAGTTATCTTTCCATATCCCCACATCCCACAGATCTCCAGATTACATTGAACCTAGGTAACTAGAAACAGGCCCCATGTAATAGAGAGAATGTGTCCTTAGATGGACTGACACCCAGCACATTGTCATCCACACAACACTTCACGAACAGAGTAAACTTGGCTAGATAACACAAAAACATCTGAACATCCACCATTGTCAATTAAATAAAAGCAGCAGAATGAAGCCTAATTTAAAAAGAGACATCAGAATTTCCAAAGAGCACAGACATGTGTCATGCTTTGTGAAACTGTTGCCATGAGTCATCAGTTTTGTGATGGACAGCCATCTTTAAAGAACAGGCCAAAATGGTAAAAAGAATGGGATCTGCGGTGTCAATACCAAACACACAGCTATAACTCGATTTTTTAAAAAAATATCTACCCAAACTGTTAGAATTGTAACCTTTCATCTTAGTCAACTGCTTAAAATAAAACAGAACCCGAGCAGCCCAAAATGCCATTTTTTGCTCAAATGCCATTTGGAGTTAGGTAAAAAAAACATTTAATGTGTTTATTTTACACTTAATTTCCACAAAAAATACAGTTTCTCTCAAATGGCTTTTTTTTCTACAGGTCAAGTTACAAATCAATAGTGACTTTGCTATTGCCCACATGAACTTACTGAAGTGAGAAGGTGAAATGTCACAACTCACAGCTCTGAATACTCAGAGTACACATGGACACAACATATGCTCCCTCTTGTGTAGCACAGGTTGCAACAGCTGCTCTGTGAAAATTTGGATTTGAAGAGAGGTCCCACCCAACCTCTACTCAAGACCTGGTCCAATATAAGATGAGCCAAACATGATGATGACAAATCAGCACAGTGTTTGCACAAGCAAGAGAAAACATCCTGCTTTGTGGATGTTATAAGAATTGTAGTCACACTTCACATGGGTTATGATGAAAAATAAAACTTTTTTCAGTTTTGTTCTTATAATCTATATATATAGTTCTTTACTAGATTTTGCTTATTCATCATAAATTCACATGCACATACTTTTATCTTATTCTCATTTGCACACATCACAGTGTAGGAGTTAGGGGGCACTGCAAATAAAAGATGATGAAAAACACTTTGTGGGTAAATAGCTTAGAGAGAACTCACCTTGGGGGATTTTTTTTTATATAAATATCCAGTAATATTTAAATAAATAAAATGAGTACGTTATTTTTTGTACACAATGACAAACAAAATCCAATTATGTAATTAATTAAAAGATATTAGTCTTCATCAATACCCACCATCCCCACCCTGCTTCTGTTCAAAAGGTACTACCACCACCTCCTTTGTAATCAAAGTTATTATTCTCATTGTCATTTTATTAAAATATCAGCTTAAAAATGCATTACTTCCACCAAGCTGCTAGTAATGGGTATAGCTGCCTGTTGCGTGTTTGAGAGGATCATCTGGGAATATAATGCCGTGTTGAGCAGACTGTCATTTCTGAACCATTCATACCATAATTATCTTTCTGCGCAAATGGAACACTCCAGTCTAATCTGCCAGTGAAACTGCAGCTCCTGCCACGCCTGTACTGAATGAAGAACATGAGCATAAACAGTTCAGCCCATAGTCAAACATTCAGGCAGTGCTCAGTTTGCTAAAGAACAGGTGCATAGAAAATCCATTAACTATGTCATCGCACACCGAGAAAGATGAACAGTAACTATTTACTGTAGGCTATTGTTCAGTCTGAACAGGGGGGTTTACTTGCAAGTACTGTGAGGTTTAGTCTCTTCCTTTAACATTTGGGTGCCTCCTTGTTCTATCGGAAGAATAGGCATCAAACATTAAGAAAGACGTTATCATAACAGTGTCTCAGTTACTCTTTGGAGAGTAGATGTTGCAATAAATCTAGAACGCACAAACTAATAAGAATCGTCCTCACTGAATTTGCTAAAGAATGGTTTGCTTCCACAGAATGAACAACCGAGATTCCTAAAAGGGAAGTTTAGTCTGATCCTAAGGACATCATAAAATTGCACTAAGGAGAAAATTCACTAAAGTCAAATCCACTAAAGGGTGCGTTTACCAAAACCATCATACATTCCGAGTGTTGCAAGACATTTGATTGTACTTTCTCTGAACCCATTTTTCGCCAGTACAGGATCATGAGAAGGAGGATCTGATTCAGGCTAAAACAAGTGCAAGTTAGGAACGAAGCCTACTTGGAAGACTAGTCCATCAGAGGGTACATACACGCATACATACATACACATTGATCCACTCAACCTAGCAGCACACCTTTGGACTGTAGGAGGACACTGAGATCCATGGAGTAAAACCACATACAGGGATACAGTCAGTAAAGGGAAGTTATGGATTCCCAAGACCCATTTTAAATATTCATTAAACTAACTATATGCAATTTATTTATAAACATCCTTGAATATATATTTAAATTCATTTTGGATCCGCCTTATAATCTATATGCCTGTGCTTACGACACAGAATGGTCTATTACTCATCACATACAAAGTCTAATTTTGCACATTATTCCCTATAGTTTCACTGTTGGGCTTGGGGCAGCAAAGCAGTACTGCTGCCTCATAACTACAGACTCCTTGATTTGATTCTCATAGAATTTACAGATGAAGCAGATTAGTCAAAATATACTCCAAACACTTGTAATTTTGTGAAGTTGATGGTACCTACCTCTTTCTGTACAATTTGTATTTACCACATACGAAACATTAGTAGTAATATGTGGTGGATATCAGCCAGGCATGTAATTAAAATATTTCACTGCACTCTGTACTCGGGGGCGCTGCTAGAAATTTCAGGTCTCACATTAAGGCCCCCACCCTAACCAAACCAACCCTGCACTATAGCTGTGCTATATCTTTGCTCCTTGATGCCAGAAGATGATCTCTTTTATATAATTTATGGCACTGTGACTGGTGTTCCTCTGCCTGTTGCACGTTTATTTATCATGTTTTAAAGCAACTTACACTCTGTAATTTGAGTATATGCCAGGAATGTACTAAGTTAACAAACATTAAAAAGGTAGTCTAGTATTAAAATCAATAGCACCAAAAACATCATTCATTCTCTACTTACTGAAACAGAGCAAATTTCTTGTGGATTACTCATTAATAAGTATAGGACTGCATGGTTTACTTGAAATGGCTTAATAATTATATTTTTTTGATCTTTTGGTTGTTGAGTTAAGTCAAACGATCCTGTAAGTCCATCTGGTTTGTTTGCACCAGTTGTGGAGAATGGACTAATGTTTATAAACTGGCCTTTCTTTGAGAAAAACTGAGTGACCAACTGTCACCTTTCCTTCTCTTGATCAGGCTTTTCTTGCATTTCTTTACAGGAAACTGGAATTTGGCTTTGAGGTTTCAATTTAAGCAAAATGAAAACACATCCAATGTTGACTAGCAAGTGTGTGGATGCACATTTCTGGCTAAAAGAGAGAGAAGAAATACAATGTAAAAATGGCTTGATTTGCTACTACTGTTAAAAAAAAAAAAAATCTTTCTAAACTGTAAGTAAATTATTATTTAAAATGTCAATATCTGTGCGATTAAAACTAAAAAAAATACATTAAAAATGTTCCAATATTTTTGGAGTCCTTAGAATCATCCTGTGTTACGGAACCCCTGTCTGTACACATGAAACTACTACTAGTGGAATTAATATTAAAAAATGCAATATGCCAAAAAAGGAGTGAATACTGCTTCATGTGCATTAGTTTCTAGACATACAAACACACAATGACATCACTGTTGTGTACAAAATCTGAATCTAAAGTATCAACAGTATCTAAAATAGGACAATAAATGAAATGCACACCTGATTGTAGTGTAGCCTACAGTCTAAGGTACTGGAATGTAAAGAGTGAAGCTGCTAAATCCACTGGGCTGCTATTTGACCTTGAGCAAGTATATGAACCTGCCAGTGCTACAATAACAGGGATACAGAAAACAAAAATTAGTACTATACACTTGTCATTTGTAAATTGCTTGGGATATCAAAATAAATACTTTTATCATTTTAAATCATATTTCTTTCAAAACCACATTTCCAATCATCAAATGAAATTGCACCTTTGTAACCAAGTAAATAATTGCTAAATCATAGGTTTGTCACCAAGAAACGTACAACACTGAGGGAAGCAGCAATCAAAGTTTAGTCTGCAACATTTGGTTAATGAGATCATCTACACAAAAAAACTCACACAACCACAGGGATAACAATAGACTTGACGAAAAGAACATGAAAACATGACACAGAATATACCATGCTAAAGCAGCACCATTCCAAATGACACAAAAATAAATGGATACATAAGATTACTGGAGTCAAAAACTATTAAGAGTAACTAAAGCAAAAATAAGTAGACAAGTCTGATGTTAGACTAAATTAAGTGGTAAAGGAATTCACAAATCTACCATATGCTCAAAACATCACACCATTTTTATTAAAAAACAACTGAGTTCATAAAACAATTCCTTATATTGGGTTATTGGCTATTTTTATAACATTTCCTTAATCTTCAACTGAAAAATCAAAATGTGGATTTTTTTTTTTTTTGTAAGAACTGTCAAATCCCACCCGATCTGTGTGGGGGGTCTGCATGTTCTACTTGTAGTATGTCAACAACATAACTTGGGGGAGGAGGCAGTCCCTTCCCATATTTTATATACTTGATTTTTACTTTCCAGGTATTATCAAGCAAAAGGCAGACACGGATGAAAATAATAATCCATTCTGCAGAAGAATGATAAATGCATGTTTATTTAACCATGTGTTTAAAACTCTGAGAACTTGGAGACTGAAGCTTAAGTACTCAGTCAATAATTTTGATCACAACACTGAGTATCATCCTAGTTTCCAAAACTCATGGTTTGATGTGCACAATTCCTTATCAATGAATCAAGAAAGGATGCTACAAGTGTTTTTTTTAAACTTAGTAACAGGTGAAAATGGCACATTACATACTGGACATTTATCTACATGATAAACTGAAGCAGACTAACTTCCCACCCAGGATTGCTCATACAATGTGCCAAAATGTACAAACCGGATTCCAAAAAAGTTGGGACACTATACAAATCGTGAATAAAAACTGAATGCAATGATGTGGAGGTGCCAACTTCTAATATTTTATTCAGAATAGAACATAAATCACGGAACAAAAGTTTAAACTGAGAAAATGTATCATTTTAAGGGAAAAATATGTTGATTCAGAATTTCATGGTGTCAACAAATCCCAAAAAAGTTGGGACAAGGCAATTTTCACCACTGTGTGGCATCTCCCCTTCTTCTTACAGCACTCAACAGACGTCTGGGGACCGAGGAGACCAGTTTCTCAAGTTTAGAAATAGGAATGCTCTCCCATTCTTACTAACATTCTAACTGTTCAATCGTCTTGGGCCTTCTTTGTCGCACCTTCCTCTTTATGATGCGCCAAATGTTCTCTATAGGTGAAAGATCTGGACTGCAGACTGGCCATTTCAGTACCCGGATCCTTCTCCTACGCAGCCATGATGTTGTGATTGATGCAGAATGTGGTCTGGCATTATCTTGTTGAAAAATGCAGGGTCTTCCCTGAAAGATGACGTCTGGATGGGAGCATATGTTGTTCTAGAACCTGAATATATTTTTCTGCATTGATGGTGCCTTTCCAGACATGCAAGCTGCCCATGCCACACACACTCATGCAACCCCATACCATCAGAGATGCAGGCTTCTGAACTGAGCAATGATAACAACTTGGGTTGTCCTTGTCCTCTTTGGTCCGGATGACATGGCGTCCCAGATTTCCAAAAGAACTTGAATCGTGACTCGTCTGACCACAGAACAGTCTTCCATTTTGCCACACTCCATTTTAAATGATCCCTGGCCCAGTGACAACGCCTGAGCTTGTGGATCTTGCTTAGAAATGGCTTCTTCTTTGCACTGTAGAGTTTCAGCTGGCAACGGCGGATGGCACGGTGGATTGTGTTCACTGACAATGGTTTCTGGAAGTATTCCTGAGCCCATTCTGTGATTTCCTTTACAGTAGCATTCCTGGTTGTGGTGCAGTGTCATTTAAGGGCCGGAGATCACGGGCATCCAGTATGGTTTTACGGCCTTGACCCTTACGCACAGAGATTGTTCCAGATTCTCTGAATCTTCGGATGATGTTATGCACAGTTGATGATGATAGATGCAAAGTCTTTGCAATTTTTCGCTGGGTAACACCTTTCTGATATTGCTCCACTATCTTTCTGCGCAACATTATGGGAATTGGTGATCCTCTACCCATCTTGGCTTCTGAGAGACACTGCCACTCTTAGAAGCTCTTTTTATACCCAATCATGTGGCCAATTGACCTAATTAGTGTTAATTGGTCTTCCAGCTCTTCGTTATGCTCAAATTTACTTTTTCCAGCCTCTTATTGCTACTTGTCCCAACTTTTTTGGGATTTGTTGACACCGTGAAATTTTGAATCAACATATTTTTCCTTTAAAATGATACATTTACTCGGATTAAACGTTTGATCTGTCATCTACGTTTTATTACAAATAAAATATTGACATTTGCCATCTCCACATCATTGCATTCAGTTTTTATTCACAATTTGTTTAGTGTCCCAACTTTTTTGGAATCCGGTTTGTATACAGAAAGCATGAGAAGGTCTAAAGTCCAATCCCGAACTCTTAAAAATAAAGGTGCCAGAGCGGTTCTTCAGAACAATGCAACAAGGGAACCCTTTTTGATTCCTAAAAGATGGATACAGAAAGAATCTTTATTTTGATCTGCAAAAGGCTCCATACAGTAGATAACAATGACTACACTGTAATGTTATTTGTGAAACACAAATGGGTCATAATTCTTTACTGCACTCTGACTGAATGCAACAACGCAGGCCAAGTCCATATTTTCTTAACCGGTTAGCGTCCTTTCAAGTAGCCTAAAAGCATTGAAGATTGTAGTTTTTTTCTAAAATATTAGGATTTTTTTTTTTTCAAAGTACAAAGAACCAACTTCATATGCAAAAAAAACCTTTCCAAAATGAAATGTCGCATTATCAAGCGAAGGTTTAAACAGGAACCACACATCCCAATCAAGAAAAATAAAGTGCCATCGAAGAACTTTTACTTTATAAGCCTGTGGCTTTACCTACCAGGAATGCGACTACTTAAGAAAATGGGTTGATAAACACCCTCTTCTTCTACTTTGGATAAGTTTCTTTTGCACATAAAAACACATTTACCACTGCCATCCACAAAAAGATGAACTTAAACATTAAACAATAGAGGGGAAACCGATATTATTTCGGGTTATGATTCAGAGCTAGATGTCCCGCGTACACCTCGTGATGCAGTCACTTCTGCCCTTCGCTTTAATGCCTGCGAATGAAAAGCCGATTCCATGTGCGCAACCCCCTCAAAGGAAACGAAAAGAAAAAAAAACACATACATCGGAAATTTAATGTGAAATTTCTACATTATTCTGTCCCTATGTGCTGTACGCCGACAATTACTACCCCCTGCCCCGTAGGTTTGTCCTACCTGTCCGACTTTCCGGAAGTTGCCAAAACAAACAGAGAGACGCCTTCAACCAAAACGATCAAAAGAAAAAAGAGAATAATTGCTAAAAGCGGCAAGCTTTGTTTTCTCTGAGACTGCGTTCGGGATAATTCCCACAATCTTTCAACTCGTAGTGAAGTAGCTCACTCCAACAACAAATGTGAGCAGGTTCGTCAGCTAGTTTCAGGTGTTCTGTATGACAGGTTATCTTTTTCAGGTTTCGGTGACATAGGAACTGACGTTCCAGGAAGTGCCCTTCAGGTAATGTTTTAGCAAAGAAACTCCCGTCCCACTACTGAAAGGCAGTCTTCTAGTTACTTATTTTAACCTATGAGACGGCACGCGTTTTGTAAAACTGAAATGGAGACCATCTGTCAGTAGTAACTGTGGTAGTTCACTGGTACAATAATAATTTTTTATTTATTTGAGTTTTAAATATGTTTTTTTATTATTGTGAGCGTTGTATAGGTTAATTGTAAGGTTTGTGACCCCGTAATAATTTCTTTAAAATGCATGACATCCATAGTACATGTCCCCGTCATATTTAATTAAAGATTTTCCCTAATAATTATTTACTGGGATTAAACCTGAACAAAGCAACATGAAAACATGTAAAGATTTGTTGAACGTATTGTAAATTATAAACATACATGGCAGGATTGTGAAGGCGAACCCTCCACCTGCTGTTTCCGCATAGCGTATTCGATTTTCGTTGCACATTGTAAATTACGTTTAATTATGCCTCTGATCACGATATTAGAATTTACGTGACACCCGCCCATTTACCGAAACCGCCAATACCAGTCAGAGTGTCGGGGGCGGGAACTTTATCAGTCCTGGACCAGGGGAGTGCCACACAATTAACTTACTTTACCACTGACAGATGTGACGGAACCTTCTTTACCACTGACAGATGTGACGGAACCTTCGACGAGTAAATCTGAATTAATTGACACCATGAACTGGTTTAAACCGTTTTGATAATGGGGAGAAGGATGCTCAGCACAGCACATTCCTTCCACATTTCAAAGGTATGCATACTGGGTTAATCTTCCCAAGGTCATCTTGGTATGTGTCTGTACTACATTTTCTACATCATATAACATTTTCAAAGCCATTTAATCCTGTTCAAGATCAAAGTGGGGCCTAACCAGGGCCAGTGCCACCATAAAGGTGAATTAGGCATTTGCCAAGTGCATAGATCATAAGCTACCAAACAGTCAGTTGGCTCACTAACAAGCTTGGCCTAGGGTGCAAAATAACCTAGCACCAGTCCTGGGCCTAAGCTTATCTTGGCAGTGTGGGGCACAAGGCAGGAAGCAGCTTCGGAAGAGGCACCATTCCATCACACGGTTTAGCTTTGTGTTTTTATGTCATGCATTGATTTGATCATTTCATATAGTGGATATTGTAATCTTGTTTACATTGTAAACCAGCTTGTAAACACTGCATGATGTCAAGGAAATAGCAACCCCTATATAGAAATGGGATCAGTCACAAAAAAAGAATGACTCTAAAATTAAATGCTATGAATTAGTACATCAGTGTGCATGAAAAGGTACACCTGTGTGCATGAGTGTGTCAGCAGTGTAAGGACATCCCATCTAGGGAGGGTTCCTGTATTGACTTTTCGCTTTCATGGTAGACTATGACTTATAGGGGGGTAGTAGCTGGTTGTCAGGGTTTCCTCCCACTAAATATATTTTATGACAGCACACTAATTATGATTACTGCAATTTCTCATCTGACTAAATGTAATATCCGACTAATGCCCCTGTTCTTAACAACCTCTACATCACAAAACAAGTTCAGAAAATTATTGGATTGATCTTCAATACACTAGTGTACAGCATTCACAATGTAACAAAAAATCAATCGTTGTTCACATAGATTTTTGAACTGAGTAGTAGAGTGCTCGGTTTGACCTAATTTAATTTGGAACATAAATGCTTGCAATATTGTACCTGAATTTAGTGACTGAACTGTGCTTTATGTACTGTTACTTGACTTATGAGCTAAAATATATTAAAAGTAATTTTAAGAAAAATTAAAATGTCTTTATAGTAAACAGTAATAAATTGACAGCTGTGATGAACTGTGTGACTGACATGCTGTATCTTTATTTGTGATGAGAATCTAAATCTTTTTTTTTTTTTTTAAATGTACTTGCCCAGCAAAAAACACATAGGCACAGAGAGTATGGGCAAACTCCAAAAGACAGTAATTGTGTTGATATTTGAACCCAAAATCCTGGAGCTGTGAAATAACAACACATAACCACTATACCTTTTCCCTGTCTGAACATTTTTATAAATGACCAAATACATCAATACATTTTTTGAACTTGCTAAATTTTATTCAAAAACCAGTTTATTCGACAACCTTGGACAGAACACCAGTCCATCACCTTTGGTTAATTTAAAGTCAAAATACTTGGCCTATTTTTAGCTTGTGGGAGAAAACTGAAAAACCAAAAGTAAACCCCTGTAAACACAAAGAGCATGTGCAGACCTCACAGAGATGCTGATAGAGTAAGCATTTGAATCCAGTCTCCTGCAGCTGTTTTAAGTGGAAAAATCTGAAATTTTTGCCCATACATCTACACTCAATAACCCATAATGACAAAGTGAAAACATTTAATTAATTTATTAAAAATCAAACAGAAATCTTTTATTCATTTAAAGCTTTGAGTGTTGCTAGAAGTACAGTGGCCTCAATAACTGTGAAGCAGAAAACGTTTGGAGCCAGCAGGACTCTTCCTAGAGTTGGTCATCTGGCCAGATGGAGTAACTAGCCAAGAAGGGCCTTGGTCAGGGAAGTGATTAAGAATCCAGTGGTCACTCCAACAGAGCTTCAAAAGTCTTCTGCTGAGATGGGAGAACCTGTCGGAAAGGTAACCTTCAAAGCAGCACTCCATTTATTAGGTGTTTATGGCAGAATTACTAACTCCTGCTTGGAGTTTGCCAAATGGCATTTAAAGGACTTTGAGAGCATGAGGAACACATTCTCTTGTGTGATGAGACAATAATTGAACTCTTTGGACAGCACTCAAAGCGCAATGTCTGGTGAAGACAAGACACTGCTCATTACCTCCCTAATACCATCTCTACAGGGTGAAGCATGGTGATGGCAGCATAATGCTATGAGGAGGCTTCCCAGTGGCAGGGACAGAGAGACTGGTCAGAATCGACAGAATTATGAATGGAGCCAAAAAAAGAGAGGCCCTTGAAGAAAAGCTACACCATAGTACCTATGACCTTAGACTGGGGCAGTGGTTTACCTTTCAACATGAGAATGACCACAAACATACATCCAAGACAATGCTGGAGGGGCTTCAGGACACATCTCTGACTGTCTTTGAGTGTCCCAGCCAAAGCCTATAGAATATCTGTGGAGAGACCTGAAGAAGGCAGTTTACAGACACTTCCATCCAATCTAATGGAAGGATCTGCCAGAAAGAATGGGATAAACTGCTCAAATACACCAAAGCGTGTAGAGACTTGGGCAAGAAGACTCAAAACTGTAATTGCTGCCAAAGGGGCTTCTACAAAGCACTGAATTAAAGATACAAATACATAGAGTATATGAATGAGAAATTTCAGTTTCTGATTTTTTAAGTCTTTGTAAATCTTTCTGAAAAGATATTTTCACTTTGTCGTTATAGGTTATCGAGTGTAAATTAATGAACAAAAATGGCAAATTTATCCATTCAAAATTAAAATTTCAACACAAAGTGTGCAGAAACTGAAGAGGTCTGAATACCTTCCGAATCCATTGAATGAATGACACTTCATTGTCCACCTTTGTCATTTACATGTTCTTCATATTCAAAGAATTGATTGCTCTGTCTTCTGATAAAAATAACTGCAAGAGAGCTAAGTGTGAAAGGACAAACCACAGTAATGACTGATTTGAACTCAGGCTCCTAATAAGATTTGAAACAACACAGACTGCTGTTGCCTCGCAATAAGGAGACCTGGGTTCGCTTCCCGGGTCCTCCCTGCGTGAAGTTTGCATGTTCTCCCCGTGTCTGTGTGGGTTTTGTCTGGGTGCTCCGGTATCCTCCCACAGTCCAAAGACATACAGGTTCGGTGCATTGGCGATCCTAAATTGTCCCTAATGTGTGCTTGGTGTGTAGGTGTGTGTGTGTGTGTGTGTGTGCCCTGTGGTGGGCTGGCGCCTTGCCCAGGGATTTGTTCCTGCCTGTGTTGGCTGGGATTGGCTCCAGCAGACCCCCGTGACCCTGTGTTAGAATATAGTGGGTTGGAAGATGACTGACCAATTGACAACACAGACTAAGTTTCTAAAACACCATTTGTAATTTAATGGATGACACAGGTACAATAAATTAAGTCACTGTTTATCGGCTGATGTGAAATATAAAAAATACTTGTGTATTATTCAGAAGGGTATAATAATTAGGAGAATTTCAGATGATAATTTTTGCACACAGACATTAACACTGAAGAATTATATAGACAGAAAATATGTAATTAGCAACTGATTGCCATTCATATCTAATCCTCCTCTATCCTTCTGTTTTTTTTTAGTTTCTTGTGCTTTTAGCATTAGGCATTTGAATTATGGTATAGCCACATCACCTGCTAACCACAGCCTTGTGAAACTATTATTAGGCCACCATGGCAAATTAAACAGTTACTTGGGTGGTCTCTGTATTTTGGATTTATTGTTAGGTTTTGTCCAGACAGGAGATTTTCATAATATTTAATCTTAGAGGTTGTATAACGTAGCGCTGGTGTGATTGTCTTGGGTGGTTCTGTTAAATGACACCAGTTTTCCTCATTCATCGTCTAGACTTGTATTATACAGTATCTGTTGTAATTGTTCTTTATTGTTATCTATGTCATGCTTTTATAATGACCAAAGAGAAAACATGCAGCTTTGCTGCTGTTAAAGCTCTTCTAGGATTCGTTACAGTTTACCAAATAAACACTCCATTAAAATAGTAGACCAATGGTGAATAAAATTATCTACCTCTACAGTTTCTGATTTTTTTTTTTATGACACACTGTTCCATTCCCTGCGGTGGGCTGGCACCCTGCCTGGGGTTTGTTTCCTGCCTTGCGCCCTGTGTTGGCTGGGATTGACTCCAGCAGACCCCCGTGACCCTGTAGTTAGGATATATCAGGTTGGATGATGGATGGATGGATGGATGTTCCATTCCTCCATACTAGTGTGGCACTGAGGTGTCACTCATTGCACAGCTAATTGGGATGCAGCAACACACCGTATCAATGCATGGTCCCAACCACCACCACCACCACAGGGTCTTTGGTAGTAAGAGCCACATTCTTTACAGAGCAGAAACTAGCACTTAATGGAACTGCAGCCCATCAATGGGAACATCAAACTCACATATATGTTAAGTTAACATAAGGTGTGCTTCTTTGACATAAGAGAGAAAGCCAAAGTATCAGGAAAAATATCTCTGCAAACTCTGGGAGAACATTTAGACCTCATTACAGATAGTGACCCAGCTGGGAATCCAACCCAGGTCTCTAATGGTCATGGGATTCACTGTGCAATTCCTTAAAAAATACTAAACCTCTTATATAATCAATTCATCCACTCATGTTCTAATTAGGTACTGTTTGAAAATTTTCAATATCCTTTCTACAAGAGTTAGATGCACAGCAACAGCATATTAACTATACTCAGGAACAAACACGTTGAGTAATCTTATAAATGTTTCTGTATGTGAAAATTCTGCTCATTTTGTCTATTTAAGTAAACCTGTATTTGTTGATCCATTCACCTGTTTTCTGAATCTATTTATTTCATTATAAGATTGTAAAAAGCTAAATCGTCCTACAGTAGGACTGGGCAGATGGGAGAAGTTCATCTCAGAGCACACTCACACACTCATAAGCACTCATGCAGGGTAATGAACCAAACCAGTGTGTGTTTGAGATGTAGACGAAAATGAAAAAAACTGACAGAAAATCCAAATCTGTACAGGAGGAGTATACAAAATCCACACAGGCAGAGACTAGGCCTGATTTTAACCCAGGTCCTTAATTATTGCTTCACTGTTTTGTCAATTATTATTATTATTATTATTATTATTATTATTATTATTATTATTATTATTATTATTATTATATAGCAGCACAAAAATAAAATACCTGCAGATGTCATTAGTTCCTGGTTGGTGGAACAAGCTTCTCACCCCCATTCAAAATTCTGATTCCCTCAATGTGTTTAAGAAGCTTTTGAAGACTCTCTTGTTTGGTGAATGTCGGACTATTAGCTATTAGATTTTCTAACCTAGGTGTGGTCACTAGCTTGTGTTTTTTTTGGAGCTCTTCATGTGTAGTGATCAATTTTGTAATTTGTTCTGTAACACTTGTGCCCCAACAGTCCCCCAGGCTGATGTCTACTCGATTAAACGTCTCTTGTAATTCACATTGGATAAAACAATCTGCTAAGCAAATAAATTGAGTGGATTCAAAAAGATTCAACACCTAGTGGCTTTCTTCCACTCAAACATCCCTTAATTTGTTTTACAAATCTTCTTATTACAGTTTATTAATGTAGGGAAAACTGGGTGCAAGACAGGAACCAACACTAGACATGGTGTGCACATTCAAACATACCAGTAAAATTTATACTCACTCACCACATTAACCCACATGATTGACATGTGGGAATAAAAAAGAGTGGTCACTCAAGAACTGGTAAAACTATGCATATTTCATACAGAATGTGGCCCAGGCAAAAACTGAGCCCAATCTTCTACAACTGATGATAGCTTAATGATATTGGGAATGTTTTCTAGGCACATATTAGGCCTCCTTATACCAGCTGAACATCATACCACTTGAATATCACCATATACCTAAACATTGTTGCTGAGCTACTGACCTTGCACAACCTTTTATGGCCACATCCAGCCTTTTTATATACTGTATGGGTACCAGTATTAAGATGATATGCTATTGAACAAACTACACATAATTCCAAGATGGTTCTATCAACATGAGTGACTCCAATTTATTCCAATGGCCTGCACAGTTCTCTGATCTCAATTCAACACATCACTTTTGAGTGAGGTGTAATAGGCAGATTACATATTGACTGTATGGCCAAAACCCTGCAGAAACAAAGCGAAACTATCAAGCCGGCATGGACCAAAATGCCTAAGGAATGTTTCCAGTGCCATGTGAAATCCACTCCTGTAGGAATTTAGACTATTTACAAATCAAACTGATGGTGTTTAGCTGGTACTGTGTAGGCACACATAAAGAAGTTACCATTGAGTGTATTGTATGTAGGGCATGCTAAGGAGTGAGTCAGTAGCGGTTTACTACAAGGCTTACTAGTGCACCAGGCCGATGTGGATCTATGCTTACTTGAGAGAAGAGTTCTTGTAATTTGGTTCAGATCAAAATTTGATAATAGTAATAATTTGTATAATAGTGTTATGCAATTATTGTGGATTCCTATAAACTGCATCCACTAAAAATATACATTTATGCTAGTTATTTGTTTTATGTTAGTTCACACAAGTGAGGTCAGTTACACAGGAAGGCAGGAGGGTAATTTTTATGTGTAATGTTGTCTTTTCATATCTATTTTCTTTGCCATGTAAATCACCTGTCAATGATGAGTGAGAACTAAGACACAGCTTTAATCGTTAAAAATTATGTATTACACCTGGAGAGCTACAAATTACATCTTAATAATAATAATAATAAATCTTTACATTTATATTGTGCTTTTCTCAGTACTATAGATGCTTTCAATAGTGAGTGGGGAGCCACTTCAACCACCACTAATGTGTAGCATCCACCTGGATAATGCAACAGCAGCCATTTGTGCGCCAGTACGTTCACTAGACATTAGCTATTTGAAGGTGAAGTGGTAAGAGAGATAGCCAATATGAGACAGGGGATGATTAGGGGACCAGAATGACTAGGCCAGGGATCTTTCATGATCACAAAGAGTCAGGATCTCAGTTTTACATCTCATCGAAATGATGGTGCCACTTTTACAGGATAGTGTCCCTCTCACTTTTCTGGGGCATTGGGATTCACTTTTAGACCACAGGGTAAGAACCCCTTGTTGGCATCACCAACACTTTTTACAGCAGCAACCCAAGGAACCACTGAATGGACAGTGAAAATAAAGGGGCAGCACAACAATCTTCAACAGCTGGGGTGAGGGAAAGTACAGATATTGGCAAACATATTTTGTTACAATTAAAACCCAAAATTACTTGCATGTCAAGCATAAAGAATGTATACATTATGCCACTGAGTCCCCAGTCTGGTGGTAAAGACAAAACAAACAGCAACTGAGTTCAGTTTATCTTCAAAATACAAAATTCAGGCATGCAGAACAAATATGTGTGGATAAATGCTTGTGGGGTGTCAGCTGACCAGATCTTGTGCTAGCATAATTTCTGTTACATTTTAACCAAGAGTTGTGAATTTCTCTTGTTACTATTCCAAAGACATGTGTCTCTTTATAATGTATGTGCACAAAAATACTCTTCTGTTACAATTAACTAGAACAAGCAAGTTTGAAAATGAACAGATGAATTTTTGAATTAGTAACTCTACATAATTGTTTGGAATTTATGCTCAATAAAGAGTTCTTGATAAGAATACAGTATGTTAAACACAACTGAGCTGAACAGTGATGGTTATTAATGCTTCTGCTGTATAGTTACAGAAGAATGTGAATCCTGACCCCTGACTTGGAGCTTAAATATTCTCCTCATGTCTCTAAGAATCTTTTCTGGCCCTTCAGTTTTTCTTCTAGCGTCCCATATTAGGTTAATTGGCAACTCCAAATTGATGTGCCCTATCCAGGACTGGTTGCTACATTGCACCTTATTTAAATGGAATAGGCTGTTACAACCTTCACTTGAATAAATGGAGGCAGATAAAAGTAAGAAGAATAAAGTTAACCATCCCTATTTAATGTAGGTTTTGTGCATAATGATATAACTATATTTCTTCTCTCAGTCCTAGAAAAAAGGAGAAAAAAAGCTTGATTGGGCTTAAGCCCCCTATTTTACTTGACAGGATGCCTAACATCCTTATACTCTCTGTTTTTGCTGTTTCTCCCATATTCAAACTTAATTTTCCCCAAAGCTCCTGGTAGTACCCTACCCAGGACCCTTATAATATGTCAGCACACCCAATGCACTAACCCACCCAGCACTTATTGTATAAGAATTCTATCAGCATTTCAAATGGAATAGAAGATCTGAACTATGTATGTCTGGTTCATCTGGCCCATCGCATCCATTTTAGGCAAGTGACAAATAGTCCCAGATATAAGATCTGAGATGCAGAGAGGAGTCAACAGATCAGGGTTGGACAGAAATAAAACTAGAGAGCTACACATCCTCCAGTCAGTCCTGTAACAAGTAGCTAATCTGAATCAGTGGTGGAATTGTCTCTTATTCTTTTCGCATGCCTATTTTTGCATTTCAATGAACCAGATGGTGGAATTTTAACATTTTCTAAAATACTAACAGAAATTTGTGTTTCTTTTTTGATCACTGTTTTAAACTTTAAAGATGTTTTTACAACAGAAGCAATGTCACTTCTGCTGAGTCGACTTCATTGTGAAAGGTAGGGCATAATTCAAAATGTTATCACTCACCTTGTCATCTGCTCATCAGAAACTCACTGGTTTATAAAATGTAATTACAAAGAGGTGACTGACTTGGTACTCTTACATAGCACATTTTCCCATAATAGCACTAACACTGATTGACAAATAACTGAGGTTTTGTTGACAAAGCAAATCTGAGATAAGACTGTACTACTTAACAAGAAGTCCATAAGACAAGAATTATGTCCTTAAATTCTGTCAGGCTAATGTAATATAATGAACACCTCTGGAATTGTTTACCTAGCAGTCAGTGGAAACATAATGACACTATTGAGGGATATCCGGATCCTAAATGAGTCCCTCTCTTTCTGGTTATTGATAATACTTTGATATTTGAGTGCCACCTTCCTTGCACAATATGACAAAGAAACCAACGGGAGGTGAGAAATAAATGGGATACAATTCAGGAGTATTCCTTACTGAAGCACTAGCAAGCAAGCTTTATTTCATACTAGCCAAAGTACCCAGCATTGCTCGGGTATATTTGTAGAATGGGTTAAGGAAAGAAAGCAAAGGTTTATGAGTTTTTAAAATGGTGATCCTGTTGTTATTGCTAGTTGTCCCATTTGTTATCTACACTGCCCCTTATCTATCTATCTATCTATCTATCTATCTATCTATCTATCTATCTATCTATCTATCTATCTATCTATCTATCTATCTATCAATGTATCGGCTCTCTTGAGTTGAGAATTCATTCTTTTTGGGTCTTATTGGATTCCATATATTGGTGGGTTGTAACCATGAATGGTGTCTTGTCTGACTCATCCTTTTTGTTCAAGACAGACAGCTCTTAGTTCTTAAAGTTATGATGGAAAGCAAACAAAGCAGAAGTCAAATAACACCCCCTCTGATTCTCTTTTGCATTGTGCTCTGCATTTCCACTCTCAATCAAGCCTAACCAAATACCAAGCGCAAAATGTTCCTTTTCATATTGTGGTAGATAGAAGCATATGTTTCATTTCCTGGGTATGTAATGTTAAGCTCTAGTCATTTTGTCTGCTAGTGTCTGTTCAAATGTTTCATTTGTTCTGAGCGAGCAGGTGGCACCAGTGCGTAAGCTGTACTACACAGGGGAAAAAAACACTGGGACATAATTTTGGGTTCTAAAGTAGTTTGTCTTGCCAATATGATCCTAGAGAGCAACTATGAAAAATTTAGTCCAGTTCTATCAAAGGGTGTAGGATTGTATAGGGAACATACAGACAGAAAGACAGAAATTCTATTATGTAGATAGATAGATAGATAGATAGATAGATAGATAGATAGATAGATAGATAGATAGATAGATAGATAGATAGATAGAGCACCTTTTATCCTGTACAAAGAAGCAATAACAGACTTGCTTAGGATCACCCAGTGAGTCAGTGGTGGGTGTTGAACCTGAATATTTTTTATATGCATTGTATATACAGTATATACAGTATATATATATATATATATACACACACTCAGAGACGTGGTAATTAGCAAATAAACGAAAGAAAGTTGGTGTTGTCATAGGAATTAGTTTACTGAGAGCGACACCTACTGGTCGTATTTTTGCAGTATCTGGTGGAATCAAAGGGTTAATCTGATGTTTATGTGCTAAACTGTACTTTATTAGAAATGAGATTTAAAAGGAAAAAAATACCCCATAACTTCACTTTAACAAAATCTTCAACCGTAGGTGATTAAATCATAGCTATTAGAATTAGGTGAGTACAAAATCATAGCTTATGATAGAATTAGGTGAGTACAAAAAATACGTTACATTTAGAAATTATTTTGCATGTATTAAACTGACCACTTTATAATTCTACAGAGATGGGTCCTACATTACTAATCTGGAAAGCTTTTACCAAGTCAGTAACTAAAGACCCTTTGAATAAATTACCAAGTAGTGGTAGACAGTATATGACTTTAAAGGTTTTCAGATATCAAGTCGATGTCATTTTTGACGAAATTATGAGTAAGACTGATAAGCTGTGTTTGGCTGAACGGCGTGTTCTTGTGAGAACTGTTCTCATGTCATTGAAAACCGAACTAACAGCAACTGGCGATCAACGTGCGCCGCGCAGAGTCCGTAAGATTTTCACAAAGTTTAGAATTTCTAAACCGGAATTGACAGCACGGCTCATTGATCTTGGGGTTTAAAGAAATAAACAGAATCCAAGCAAGCGGACTGCCGCGATGGCTAAACAGCTGGCAACTTTCCTGCCTCTCAATCCTGCGATTCCGGTTTAAATTTCTGACAATTCCTCACGAGATGGCTCATCGGGCATTGTATTGAACCAGGTAGAGAAAAGCTCGGGCTGTAACGCTAGGATGTTACAGAGAATTCTAAAACATACTTATTCATGCCAGAAAAATTCACAGTCACGAGTTATTCTATTGCCATCTTTGGGAGTGCATGTGAGAAGACTTTTGAGAAATGCGCGAAATTAACAAGAGGTCCAGCAATATGTACGCATTTATCCAAAGCGATTTACAACACAGGCAGGTGAAGTGACTTGCTCAGGGTCACAGCATCAGCAGCAGAATGCAGCCTCAAGGGCTGAAGTCCAAAGCCTTAACAACAATTGACTAACAGGGAACAGATTGCACTCACAACTGCAGGATAGTCCATATTGTTCACATTTAATACAATAAAGTTCTATCTATCTATCTATCTATCTATCTATCTATCTATCTATCTATCTATCTATCTATCTATCTATCTATAATTCAGCAAATGATTTCTGACAAAACTCCCCAATGCCTTTTCATGTCAAGCCATTCTTTGGCATATTGTTATAGTCATGTATTTATTTTCTTTTGACCTGTCTAAATCTTATTAAACGATGCATCTCAGTGTTCTGTTTTCATACAGATATTTTGTTATTAATGTTTTATGTGCTCTGTAGCAGACTGGCCTAATATTCAGAGTGAGTTCCATGAATAGAGCTCAACATGCTCCTGTGCCCCTAAACAGTGTGGCCCAGTGGCTGAAGTGTTGACCTGTAAGTCACAAGGTTGCTGGCTCAATCCATAATGCTGATTAACTGTCATTCAGTTGACGGTGCTTTATTTGTAGACATTTCACAAAATGTCCTGAACAGTTGTGATGTGTAAGATCCTTTAGATAAAATCTGAACAAATGTAAGTAACTGTATCAGAAAGAGTGAGATATCAAAATTTACAAAATGTTTTCTGGTATTTTGTCTTTGGTGCTGGTTTTCACACTCATCCTGGGTTTGAATCCTGCACAGTTTCATTATGTGTGTGTAGTTTGCATGTTCTCCCTGTGCCTGTGTGGTTTTCCTCCCACATCCCTAAAGATGTACAGATCTGCTTGCTTCACAATTATAAATTGGTCCAGTGTGAATGTATGCATGTAAGAGGGCTCTGTGATGGACTGGTGCCTGATGCTGTTGACTCTACATGACCATGAAGTAGATTAAACAGGTTAGGAATTTTATGTTATGTTATCTTGGTTAAAGGAACCTACCAAATCAAAAAATGATATAAAAAATAACAAGTATCTTAGTGGTTGGCTCTTCTGCCTCACCACTCTGGAGTCGAAGCTTTGAATTCAAGCCTGGCCATTCTCTCTGTTGAGTCTGCATGTTCTTCTATGTGACATTATATTCAGGTAATCCAGTTTTGTATCCCAGGGACATGAGTGTTAGGTTAATCGATGATTTTAAATTGATTCCTTGTGTGTTATTATCTGTGTGTGTGAGCATGCCCTAGGATGGATGGCCACCCGATCCATTGTTGGTTTCTGTGTAGTGATTAGTGTTCCTGGAAGTAAACATCAGCGCTTCAACCGTGAATAGAATGATCAGGTTAGCAGAAAAAATATAAGTGCTTCAATATGGTATTCATCATGAAACATTAATATGATGAAAACATCTTAACATTGTTAACATGTACAACATACAAAGACTAATATAAACAATAAGTGGCCCATGAATGTCTGCCTTAAAAAGACAGAAACAAACTGCCGGCAGACAGCCTTTCAAAGTGTCCTGGAAGATTTGCTTCCTTTAGAGGTAAACCAAACTTTCTGTAGATTAACTCGATGATAACAGTGACACTTTGTCTTGTAGTTCTTGTTTAAATTAGGATTAGCAGATTTCTACTAGTGGATGTTTTAAATACAAACAGGCACTTTAATGAGAAAGAAGTACCACTTTGTCTCTGACACTCTCACTTTATTGGGTCTCTCAGACTTTGTATTTGTGAAGTGCTGATAATGGGGCTAAAGCCGCATTGATCCTTTTAATTGAAGAATACTGCCATGTCAGCTGTGTCTGGAACTGAAGAGTCTTAAGTATGCATTGACACAAGAGGAGACAACTCATCTCGTTAGACTTATTCCATTAGGTTTCACCAAATTCATTAAGGATCTCCTTTTGTCACACATTGTTTTATTGGAGTTTAATTGAAGCTTTTACTCTTTTTCATTTCACAGATGCAACTTCAGGATAATTTAAAGCATAATTCTTACAAATTCAGCACAATCCAATAAAGTAATTAAGGAGATCACAAGCAGTAAACATCGATTTCCATAAAAAATACCAAAAGTTCCACTCAGTTATTAGTACCTATCCAAACATCTTAATTTTGGGTGCAGGTAAACCATGACTATCCTAGCGGACCAGGCAGGACCCACAGCTTAAGACACAGTGCCAGTAAACTGCAGTACCCACACCTGCATACTGCAACATACACTTGCATAGCGTCATGTTTATACTTACCAACCAGTCTACCCTCTACTCCTTTAAGATACTGAACAAAAACCAGAGTAGCTGGAGGAAAGCCCACCCAGATATTGAAAGAACACACAAACCTCAAAGGCCCACCTGATAAGTCTTCTCAGGCTGTAAGGGCACACTGAACCCAAGTGCCATCCGATACCAAATGAAGCATAAGTTACTCTTCAGGCTGGCAGCAGTGACAACAAGCCAGCATATACGCTGATTGCTTAGCATTGTAAGAAGTACAGAAAATGAGCCATGGATAAGGAGCACAAATTGACAAGACTTTGAATTTTTTAGGCTTTATTGACTTTGTTATTATTTGAAGTAATTGTTCAAATGATTATGCTTACCTTGTCCAAAGCTGCTTCCTGTCTTGAACCCTGATGCTGCTAGAATAGGCTTTGGCCACCATGACCCTGAACTAAATTAAACAGCTTCAGAAATGGTTAGTTGAACACAGAAGTGCAGAATGAGTACAGTTAGGAAAAGAAAAGCCTCCATGTCTTCTATACCCAACTTTTGCCTAAACTTTAACAACTTGGGATAACATAACAGTATGGTGACTTAAATGTAACTAGAAAGAAAATATACAGTACATATAAATGTCTGTTATATAAAGTATGACTTGAAGTAATTATATACAAAAACATAAAAGTAGGCAAAAACAGAAATTACTTTCAAATAGAAGCTACTAGGGTATTTGTGTTAGTCAGTTACTGCTCTGTAACAAGGCCCTAACAGATGCTATGTTTGATTTTAACAAGACTTACAATAAATTAGGGCTACCTAGACATCTACTAGTTAGTTACTACTACTTAACAAGACCTTAACAAACACTTTGTGTTAAATTGTAACAATGGGGTAATAGAAGCAATGTAGGCAGCCCTTATAGTCTAATTCTAAACATAATGTAACAATCAAATTCCAGGTTCTGATCTAAAATGTTGGCTGAATTAATATCTATGTGTGTATTTAAATGCAAAAGTGAACATTACATTGGGATATGAAAATTGTACTTTTATTAATGAAAAACAAATGTACGGTAATATTTTTCATTTTCAGATTTCAACCTGGAAATCAGACAGTGTCGGTCTCTCGAGCATTAGCCTAAACCCATTGGTAACTTTTTAAGTAAGATTGATTTTTAAATAGTGTACAGTGCACTATTACTATTATTTTCTTTTTAACAATTGTAATAACTCATAATTTCAAGAAATATATAAAGGTATTGAAGTTAGGCACTCTTTAATTGCTTTGTTTTAAATATAAATGTACTATACAAAATGTTGTTTAATTATTATTTTTTTTTATTTATGCTAAAACTTCATGAGTCAAAAGTGCTAGCAGCACTGGGATTTTTCACAGGAACAGAGAGCATAAAAAAGCAGTAAGGAGTAAGTTGATTATTGTTTTCCGTTAAATATACTAAAGTTCCTTATTTTATTATATTCTTGTTTAGAGTTGGGACGTGTTGCCTGTTGGGTGAATATGCAAGTAAGAATTTCACTGTACTCTGTATGCTTGACAATACTGCTAACTGATACTACTACAGCCATGCAAAAATTGAAGGGCAGCCTGTACCAGCATGCATTAAAAATACACTGTGTACATTTTGTTTTATAACTAGTATATACTGCAAAAATATTCTGCGATATTTTTTGACATTCAGCATTACTCGGACCACAAAGCCATCACTAGCTTACATGGGGTAAAATCGTTTACAAAAATGTATAGAACAATCATTTAGTTTGATGTGCCGGGTTGTAGTCACTTGAACATGGAGTGCTGAAATGATTGCAAATATTCATGTACCATTGTGTCTTTTTATTATTCTCTGAGACCAATGCTTTGTAAGAATGTGTGCCTGACATTCATCTTTTATTTTAATAGCAGTTAGAATAACTTTGTGAAGTTAATTAAGCTTCAAGATCCCACAACCCTGAAGTGGACTAATCGAGTCTGAGTATGTCATGTTATACTGTAGTAATTTGAGTGCACAGAATGCAAAAAGAATCCATGAAATGAAATTATACTAAAAAATGACAATAATTACTTACTTCCACAAATTAAATTTGAACAGCATCATGACTGAGTCATGCTATATCCACAGCTGATTTTTTATATGATGAATTGGATATTGTTATTAGAATAAACATTTTATACTGCATTGCCATACACTTGGTCAACCCACTTAATTCAGACCAGGATTGCAGTAAAGGGTGAGCCTATCCCAGCTAGCACAGGGCGCAAGGCAGGAACAAACCCCGAACAGGCCGCCAATCCATCACTGGGCAAACACACACACGGGACAATTCAATGTTGCCAGTTCACCTAACCTGCATGTCCTTGAACAGTGAGATGTAACCAGAGCACCTGGAGGAAACCCATACCAACATGGGTAGAACATGCAAACTCCACACAGGGAGGAATCAGGACACAAACACTGGTCTTCTCACTGCGAGGAACCACTGTACCACTGTGCCACCCACTCAAAAGTTTTCTTTCGGAAATTAACAAGTGGCATAAACCGAATACATTTCAGTATTAGCACTTACATTGAAAGTTACCGTAAAGGCCTGTCAGAACACAGATAGTATTACTCCAATTAGTTCTTCTTTATATTAGCAATAACTTCTGCTTGTTTATCATGCCTGCCTTGGGTTGGTACAGGTGCAGTACAGGTTCATCCATTGCCTCCTAGTTGCCAGGAGTCATGAAGTCTGTTCCCCTCCCAGTGGGAGAACCAGACACTCACACATCTGGCTTAGGCCTCTGCCTGCCCCGAGTGTCAGGGTCTGTCTGGATTATAAATGGAATGGCTGTAATCAGTCCTTGGCGGAAATCTCTCCATTGTAAAGGCCCGTACTCTCTAAGGAGCCTCAAAATGTGACAGTGATGTGTCAGTTCAATAGCCTCATTTTATTGCTTGGTGCTTTCTATGTTTGTCATTACAACATTTTGCAAAATTCAATGACAATAAATTTCTTATTAAAAATAAAAATCAAAAGTCTGCTCAATTAAAATCATTTATGTACAATCGTGTGTTTTAAATGTTGTACCACAACATGTTTTACCATACAGAAAAATATGTCTTTTGTCTTTAAAATGATCTTAGTAATGTTTAAAACAAAGGCATTATTCCTTATTTCTGTACTTTATAATGTAAAAATGAGATATATAAAACATGGTTGTTCAATAACTTTTAATTGGCATTTAGATTACAGAATCAATTTTTATTCAAGAACAGTTTTTGTATTCTACCTATCCATTAGAAAACCCACTTAATCGAGTTCAGGGCTGAAAGGAACAGTGCCTGTACCAGACACAAGGCAGGAATCGACCCCAGACTGGATGGCAGTCCACCAGAAGCTCTCAAGTTGACAAACTAATCAATAAAACAATTGTTTGGTGGATTAAACTATTCAGTCATCTGGGCATTCAAAGGTTAATCAGTCAATGAAAGTATCTATCATTCTTGTAAATATACAGTCTACTCTTAAATGAGTATCACTGTCCCCACACCAGTTTCGTGTTGCCTTCATTGACTAAGCCCAGAGCACTATGTAGCCAGCAATTAATCTCGCAAAGATCAAAGGTCCTTTTAGATTACTATCGTATAAGACCACCACCAGAGGATATTCACAGCCATACTGTTAACTAGCCAGGGAAACAATCTCTCTTTCTCAGACAGAAGTGTTCCTTTTGTTATCAGACGTCCCATGAACCAGTCACAAGACTGTAGAGGCCTGCACATTTACACTTTAGTGAAATCATACTTACTAACAAATATTCTGGTCAGCATTAAGTTAAACATAACATACCATACTGAGATCTACATAATCTAATTCGGAAGGGCCAGGGTGCTGGAAGATATTTCATAAATACTGGGTGCAAGGCAGGAACCAGCCCTGGACAGTGTGCCTGTCCCTCGTAGGGCCCACACCCAAGGCCAATTTAAAATCAAAATTCATCTAACCAGCATGTCTTTGGGGAGTGAGAAGAAAAATAGAAAATGTAATTAAATTAGTTTTAAAAACTGAAAGGAAAATCCTCAAAGTACAAATGTAAAAAATAAGGGTCTGAATGTTAAAATATGATTTTACTATACATAAGCATAAGGGTTTGGTAACATTTATCCATCCATTATCCAACCTGCTATATCCTAACTACAAGGTCACTGGGTTCTGCTGGAGCCAATCCTAGCCAACACAGGGTGCAAGGCAGGAAACAAACCCCGGGCAGGGCGCCAGCCCACTGCAGAGCGCACACACACACACACCAAGCACACACTAGGGCAGTGGTTCTCAATCTGTGGAGCGGGCCGAGGATTTACAACAAGGGGAGCGCGAAGATGTGAAAAAAAGAAAACAAGAATCAAAAATATGAAAAATACATCTAATGAAGCCAAAACAAATTAACTTAAACTACATTCTAATACTAGAAACATAGATATAGAGTTAGATAAATGTCGATAAAAGTTAAGTAGGTATAATAAAATATGCATCTATGATACTGTATATCATTAATTAGCACTAGAATTACCAGAGCCTATAAGAAAACTCCGTAAATTCCGGACCACCTTAAATCCATTTGCACCTTTCCCTCGGCATCTATTTTCTCCTGTAAATGTGCCAATTAAAAAAGAACAAATTGGTATTGGTGGGCTCCTTTCAAAAAAACGTTAGGGGGTGCAATTAAAACTGTTATGAAAACTCGGGTCACAAATACAAAAAGGTTGAGAAACGCTGCACTAGGGACAATTTAGAATCGCCAATGCACCTAACCTGCATGTCTTTGGACTGTGGGAGGAAACCCACACAGACACGGGGAGAACATGCAAACTCCACGGAGGGAGGACTCGGGAAGCAAACCCGGGTCTCCTAACTGCGAGGCAGCAGTGCTACCCACTGCACCACCGTGCTGCCCGGTTTAGTACCTGAGTTACTTGGATTGTTAAACTCTTTGAAAATTATAAGGCATCTTTCCAAGGAGTTTTCAAAGGTACTGTTGCTCTGAGTATTACTGCATTCGTTATGTCATTGACATGAGCCATAAACCAAACAGTAGTCATGTGAATAGAACTGATATAAAGGGAAAATGTATGTGTGTCTGTGTGTGTGTGTGTGTGTTTCTACAATGGGATTGAATTTCATCTAGGGTATGTCTAGTGATCCTGGGGTAGTGTTCACTCCAAACAATCCTATATTGGACTCATCCATTCATCCATTAATGAATCCACTTCCTCCATGCAAATGTTTTGGAGTCTGTTTTACCAGAATTGGGTGCAAAGCAAGAACCAATCTTCAATATATGCCATTTTCGTACAGGGCAGCAGTTACTTATATCTGGTCAGTTTAGAGTCGCTACACATTTAATGGAGTAAAACCAGAGTATCTAGATAAAACACACACATACACACACAAAGAATGTACAAAAGAAAGTCTGCATCATTAGTTTTGATAAAGAACAGATACACCAAGGATCTGTACCACTGAAATAAAACTTCTGTACTTTGTGCCAGTGTTTGATAGGAAAATGCTGTTCATCAGCATACAACTGAAAATTGTGTGAGAATGCTAAAAAAAACCCACCGTTTATCATTGAAAAATACGTGGCCTGCAAAAGTTTCTTCTGAATACACCCCATATCAAAATGAAAGCCAAAAAAGTCATATATATATATATATATATATATATATCATAAAAATACAACAAACAGAAAATACTGGGATTGAGGATAAGGATATAATAATAGAGACAAAGAAACCCTTACAGCCCTGTAGGCATAACTAAACAAAGGTCACTCCCTGTCTAACAGGTAGGGTTGGCTGAATAACTAGCCTGCCCTGCCTTACATTTATTTGTCTCTTTCTGTTCACCACTTCTGTCTTTCTCTTTTCTTTCCGGCCTTTCATTTTCCCTCCAGTTGTACTCTTTCCGCCACTAGACCTCTCAACTCCAGATACAATGGGAATACGTATGGACCTAAATTCTTGGGAAAGCTTTGTTACCAGTAGCCCTGCATGTCCCTGCATTTCTTGAGCCCAGCCTTCTGTTATAGGGCCAGACATCCCTGAACACTTGTCTATAATAATGGAGAGCTACCAAAAATATATTACATGACATGGGGGACTTCCTGTCATTCCCCAGCGCCATGGGCTTAAACTGGTGCTTGAGGGGTCACTTGTTCCCAGGCTTAATGCATAATATTGGAGCACACTGCTCTCAGTTGAAGGTGGTCTGCTATCACTGGCAATGACAATATTGATTGAATATACTTGTTGCTTGGGCATCTTATAATGTCCAGTCCTGCACTATAGAAGTGTCATTGTGATTATAGTCCTGCTAGGCCCCCTTTTGCACACCACAGAACAATTTAAATTGTACAGTTAGTTACAGTAGCACTTCTTCAGTTCATCCATTTTTTTACCTCATTTGTCTACATTAGGTCTTGGCGACTGGAGCCTAACCCAGAACCTTCAGCTTACAGGCTGGGACTAATTCTGAAAAATGCAAAAGTCGTTCCTTGGACATTCACCTGAATTTTATACTTTGATATCATTTTGCAACCTGTAGTTCTTCAATGTATTTCTGAACTTTTTCAGAAATTATGTTTTATGGTCTTAATAAAGATCCCAAAATACAAGAATTAGGCATTGTGTATATTATATACAGTTAGGAAATTAAAGTTATTACTTTAAATGAAGTTGTACAGTTACTTATATGGTAAAAGAAAAACTTTTGAGAAATAAAAGACCAAGATCATACATGTTGCAAAAAAGGTATTCAGTTATAGCATAATAATTAGGCAAATATTAAGCCGCTAACCTATTGCAAGTCAGACAATTAGACTGTTCCCAATAACTGACTAGTTTCCAGAGACATGACCTTACTTTGACCCACCCAGAGAGGAAGAACACGTAGTCTGGAAGACAAAGCATAAAAGGGTTGAGTGTATTTGAGACATCAGAAAAGATGGTATGGCCATTGTGTGTGACAATAGACTCTGACTATTCATGCTGTCCAGAAAACAATAGGGATGGATAGGAGAGCAAAGGGCAGCTCCTCCCAGCCCATGACCTGGAATGAAGCAGGAATCTGACACTGTCCTATTGAAAGTTTTTTCCATGTTAAAGAGTTATTTGACCTGATCTTTTTCATCTATCTAAAATGCCAAAACTATACTTTAATCATATATAAATCATTTCCATGTTTTTTAACACATTATGTAATTTTTAAAGAAAAACAACACACAAAATCTCCAGTATATATGCATATATAATGCAAAGTTGGGTGACTCATTGACACACTTGCTCATTCACTCTCTCACCCACTCATCAACAAAACACTATTTCCTGTTTAGTTAAAAAGATGAAATTTAGCAGGATGGTACATCAAGGTCAGTAGGTGTTTGCTAAGAAAGGTCATTTCAATATGTCAATATTTTAGGGTAGCTTTCCCTCAACAGAAAAAATAAATATCGTAAAATCTTATAAATGCAATGACAGATTTGATTGAAATTTAGTTACTTTTTAGAAAATACAAAATTAGCCAACATCCATCCATCCATCCGTTATCCAACCTGCTATATCCTAACTACAGGGTCACAGGGGTCTGCTGGAGCAAATCACAGCCAACACAGGGCGAAAGGCAGGAAACAAACCCCGGGCAGGGCACCAGCCCACAGCAGAATTAGCCAACATGTGTTTTTTATTTGTTGATACATTTTTATTTGTCAATATGTGTTAATATCATGCTAACTTATATCCTCAAAACTGTGCTGAGGACATGCTGTATGCAAATGAAGGACACATCAAATGCGATTGACAGACCATGCAAACAAGATCACTAACCAACAGGGTGGATGGGCCCAAAAAGACGTAATCACATTGGAAATGGAAAGAGAAAGTTTGGCAAATCTCAAGGAACACACAAAGCTTAATGGCCAGCAAGCACTGTTTTTTGCTGTTGACTTCTACCCAACCCACACTCTTCAATCTCAATGCTGCAAATTTCAGTGGGGACCCCCCCCCAACTCTTAAATCCTATAAAATACCCCAGTGTCAGTCTTGAATAGTGGCACTTGAATTTCTAATGGTTAAAGCACAAAAATTGTATTGCAATGCTCGAAGCTAGTGCTCCACACCCCTCACTCTTCATGTTAATACATCAGTGTAACACATAGGCTGCCTGGACCTAAGTACTGTTTATCCACTTCAGGCACTTTTTTGCAAATATAGTTGCATCTCTGGACTGTACAGGGGCACTATGTACAAATGGCAAAAAACAAATAAAGAAATACTGTACTTAAGTGAGCAATGTAAACAAAATAACACTATAAACAATTTATATTCAAATATCTTTCAAACTGATTACCTTTTTCCAATTGCAGTAAAAGAATACTCTTTTCCTGTAAAATTGTGTCGCAATGACCATGCAATGAATTACTCAAGTCACACAGTGCTAATAGTAGGATCTGAACCCATCACCTTAGGGTCCAAAGCCTGAACCTCTACGCCACACCAATAAAATTAGCCCTTGCTAAAAGAAAACCTACAGATTTTGTACATAGAAAAGCATTTAGTTACACAGAACTTCACATGCACTCAATTAATTAACAACACTATAAGTGAGGCCCATTGTCTTAAAAATTTCTTCAGCGAAGCCGGGTAATATACTGAGTATCGATATATTTTACAAAAATGAGGTCGGACAACATCAATAATTCCACCATTCTTTCACTTGAAATGACAAGTCTCCAATAAGAAAGGCGAAACTGAACATTATACAAAATAATTTATGAATCAATATCCTTAAGTCAGAAGGACTTGATCTAATTTCATTTTCTGTGTGGCTTTCCTGATAAGAGTAACAGCTATAACAGGCTCTGCAGGGTAGACCAGTCATCTTTACCATCAGCAAAAGTCTCCTGAGTAACTTCCAGCCATTCCTGGCAAGCTGAGTAGACATCACCTTTCTAGCATGTCTCAGGCTTGCCCATTGATTTCCTCCTTGAGGGGCTCTACCCAGTATACTTGCCAAAGGGACACCAAGGAGATAGCCGTACTAGATGTCTAAACAACCCAAACGTCCTTAGAATCACCAAATAACTTAGCATCCTTGTTTTTGGGATGTCAGAGTTTCTGACTCTTGGTGGCCATTAAAGATCCCTGAGCATCTATTGAAAAGTGTATGGTTTTCTCCCAATGTACTGGTTAAACTGCCCATCATGGCCCCATCCATTCTGGACCCCTAATCATTCCCCTGTCTGTAACAGGCTAACTAGCTCTCTCACCACTTCACCACCTAACAACTACTGTGTGGTGAGTGAACGGGTGCAATAATGGCTTCTGTTGCATCATTCAGGTGGGTGCTACACATTGGGGGTGGTGTTGGTGGTTTCCCTCTGTCTGTTTAAAGTTCTTTGAATGGCGATTGTAATTAATTACTATTATTATTATTGAAGTGCCCAAAGAAAACCCACACAGGCATGGAAAGAAGATGTTAAGTAGCTGCTGTAACTGAGCTCTAGTCTTACCCCAGACTCACAATAAGCTCCTTATTTCAATTCTTAAATAAATGGGCAATTTTGCCACCTCATATACCCAATTTCTTATTCTTTAATCTCACATAAGGTTATAGTTCATGTGGAGTTGACACTTTTTCCACACTTTATTGTGGGTTTTGTTTCAGGACCTTCTACATCTCTTAACTGGTAATTCTAAATTGGCCCTGTGCGGAGATGTGCATGAATAAGCCCAGGTGCCTTGTCTGGTAGGCATGTGAATCATCATCTGAATATACACAATAAATTACCTTTATTTGTTAATTTAAATATTATGGATGTACTTTTTTGTGTGTCCCAAATATATATATATTGTGTTCTGGCTGGGTTTGGCACCAGCAGACCCCCGTGACTCTGTAGTTAGGATATAGCAGGTTGGATAATGGATGGATGGATATATATATTCAGTAATTTATGTAATTTGTGTATATAAAAATATTCACAATACAAACACATGTGTGTTACTGTAATTGCTGACCCTGAACTGAGTGAGTTTATGAATAGGCCTTGCAATGGGCCTAGACAAGTGTCATATCCAAGACTGATTCCCAACTTATGCCCAAATGCTGCCAGGACAGGAACCTATTCCCATGGGTCTGGACTTGATAACCATGTATGTGTGTGTGCGCATGTTTAGTTATGTTTTTGTGGGTTAGGTTAGTTGGCAACTCTAAATTGTATGAGTGAGGTCGTATGTGCTTGACAGTGCCTTGAAACAGACTGGCACTCCAGTCAGGGTTGATTGCTGCTCTGTTCTCAATTGCTCACATGATTGGCTCCTGTTCTCTGCATCCCTGAATTGGAATAAGTGATTTAAGACACACCATATTCTGATAGAGAAATGATTATTGAGTATGCAAATACATTTGATAACTCTACTCTGGGTACATGTAGTTTAAGTCTAGAACCAACACTTATGGGGCACACTTCCTCACTTATATATTTATGATTAAATTAGACTTGACTCAAAAATTCTGTTAAGTAGTTTCAGTTAATGGATATCCGAAAATCTTTTAAGCCCTTCCCCAAGAGCAGTAAAAATCTTTCAGAGCTTTCTAAACTCATAAGTGCAGACTTTCCAATTATATTAAAATCCATAAATATTTCAAAACTCACTCTATATCACAGAGTATGCAAGCAAGGTCAGGCTGAAAGATACATTGGTACAGATCATGCTGCATTTAAAAAAACTTGTAAGATAGTGCAGGCCCTAAAACAAACAGATTGATTGCCTCTGGAAAGGTTCCTGAGGCCGAAAACCTGAGGGAAACCTCTTCTTGTTTTCACAATGTGCCCCTCCCATTACCTGTTAACAACACTGATCAGTGAGAAAAGATGAATATCAAACAGGTTGGAGTCTTTGAAGTGGAAGAAGACACAAACATTGTTTTTACTTGTGTCTTAAGAGCCTATTTGTCTCCTATAGTCATTCATTGCCCCCTCATTGATGATCAGCATCTTCAAAGGCTTGCATTCAGGCTGCAGATTCACGGTAGCAGGAGAGCCACTGTTTTTTGTGTGAGACCTTTGCCCTTAAAGGTCGAGTATCTCAACTGGAGGCCATCTGGTCTAATGCAGACAGGAGGCAACATGGTCAGAGATATGAAAAGGAAAGGAGAATGCTGCAAGGGTTAATCCTACATATCAATATATTAAGGGATTCTTCAGTTTTTTTATTTAAACCAAAAGGGTACAGTGATTGGAAAATAACATGCAAGTTAAATATTAATGGAAAAAAGAATTCAGAAAATAAATGGTTGGAATGATGAAAAGCATGTATGCAGGTATATGTATATACATATACATATAAGTGTATAACTATGTATAGCATATATACCAATGGACATAATAACAGAAGAATAAATTGAGAAATGTGAATGGTAAATAAGTCCTTATATGGCAAATCCATGCCGATTAATAAGCAAAGCATTTACAGTTAATATTAAAAGTCTGCAATATCCTGTTGCTAGTCACAATAAACCTGGTGAAGGAAACACTCCACTCACACAGTAATTTTGAATACATGGGTGACAGACATACTGTCGTCTGGACCCTTGAGCTAACAGCACAGCAACCCCTTGAGATGTCAGTGTATTAAAGGGTTAAAGGTGAACAGCTGGGCTCATTCCAGGAGTTGAGTTATGAGACGCATTAACACAAATAAATCCTCTGAGTTCATAATAGAGAAATAGAGAAAGGTAAATTGATAGAAACTTTTGAAATTCTTTGGGCAACTTAATAAAGTAAACCCAAAGTAGTACTTTAAAGTCAACGGTGCAAGTGGAAGAAAAAGTCACGAAAGGACACTTTGAAAAAAGTTAGATTTAGGACAAACAGCAGGAGCCCTCTACACAAAGAGAGCCATAAATGCATGGAATACTTTGCTAGGCAAAGAAGTAACACCGGAAACACACAAACCCTTTCAAGCCTAGACACTGTTTTAGACAACACCATGTTTAAGTTGTTGGGTGTTTTGGATGAGTGAAATTTAGTTTTAATAAATAAAGCTTTATGTTATGATTTGTTTCTTATGATGATATTAGAGCTTTGCATTCATGTAAAAAAGAGACAAGTGACTATCTGAAGTCATTTCAATAAGGCAAACTGCTTAATCTTATTTTTCTGTCCAGATTTCACTTAATGGTTAGTTAGCTCATAAAGAAATCCAAAGGCTACTTGTTCAATCAAAATAATGTTCCTCAAAATGCTATATGGTACTTTTAGCCAATTCTGACTTGGATTAACAGGTAGCCCTAATTCAGTTTAGCAGCATGTGGTCTTGAGCCAGTCCCCACAGCACCACGTGCAATGACCCGGCCAGTAATGAAATGCCGCACCGTCTGCACACTCACTCATTTCATTGGTTGAAGATTTTGCAGATGATGGTCTGAGTAAATAGTTTATGAAAAGGAGATAAGCTGAATATAAAAAAAATACTCTTATACACCCAATGTCTCCATAACACATCATCCAAAAAACCTGTGCTATTTAATAACAGAGTAAGTATCTTTACAGCAAGGCATTACCGGAGTTTGACATTTAGTCTGGGGGAACCAGACGATTTATAACAAAAACAAAAAAATTCTCTCTTTCGTGTCACAATATACCGTTGCATATTTATATGACATCCCAAGTCAAATATCATAAATTGCTTGACAGTAGAGTATTGTACCGTGTTAGCCATAGATTGATACAGGAGAAAGTAGGGTGAAATGACACCTTTTATTGGCTAACTAAATAGATTACAAATGCAAGCTTTCGAGGCAGCTAAGGCCCCTTCATCACGTAAGATGTAACAAAGAAACTGAACAATACTCTAGCTTATATTGGGACAGCAAAGTGATTTTTTTCTTTCATCTTAACAACATTTTTTGTTCAAATGCTAGCAAAATGAATACACCTGGGATGAATTAACCCTGAAAGAAGAGAACAATGAACTAATAAAATGTAGAGATAAGATAACCATCACTAGAGAAAGCCCTGTAAGGTTGTTTTTGTTGTTGTAATTTTTTGTAATATACTTTATAGTTACAATATTACATTAATCTCAGATTAACACATATAAAGCTTTGAAATTCAGAAAAAGTACACAGATATCGTTAATGATAATTACATAAGTGAAAACATTGCTTTTTATGTTTGTCTAGGTATTGCAGTCTTGATTATATTCACTCTTTCTTTTACTATATTCTTCATGTACTGTACAACCCACGGAGTTGTTTATTGTGAAATCTCCCTTCTGAGTTGTCAATCATCTCCATTCTATAAAAACCTGTTCCATTCCGTTCTGACTTTTTTCTTCATGGCTGTCCTTGATGTAACTAATAAGATCTTTTTTCTCTTCCTCCACCATCTTTGGACTTGATGCACTCCAAGGCAGTCTGTGATTTAAAGAGAATACAGCCTGCCAACATCATTATGTGATGCAGAACAAATTTCATCATGATCATCCTAGTGTTTCAGTCTAAAGCTTCTAGAACTGCCGACATCTAGTCTACAATTCCAGATATGTATGTGATGAGAGGAATGGCCCAGATTCTGATGACCTATAATATATTAACACCATTAAGTTTGTATTTTGATATCTTCATAACTCTTCTAATGTTTTCTAGTGTTGTTCTTAAATTCTGCATGCTTGGTGCTATCTGTCTTTTCTATCCATCCATCCATTTTCCAACCCGCTGAATCCGAACACAAGGTCACGGGGGTCTGCTGGAGCCAATCCCAGCCAACACAGGGCACAAGGCACGAACCAATCCAGGGCAGGGTGCCAACCCACCGCAGGACACACACAAACACACCCACACACCAAGCACACACTAGGGCCAATTTAGAATCGCCAATCCACCTAACCTGCATGTCTTTGGACTGTGGGAGGAAACCGGAGAGCCCGGAGGAAACCCACGCAGACACGGGGAGAACCTAGCCATTTGTAGGTTATTTTCTTCATCTAATTCTTGTATGTTTTTACATTGAGAATCTCTATTCCTTCCGTGTTGACTACTTTGACTACATTCTTTGCTAACGTGGGACCTTTATCCAATCCAAATACCGTAGTAATATGATTGCTACAAAGCCCAGTAGTTCTTAGCAGTGACTCAATTTCAGATGGTAACTTACCACACAGTTTAATTTTGTCCCTTTACAGGAAGTGGGAAAGCTTCATGGATGTTTTACAAGTCTGGTAATTTGGCCTGTCTTCTTTAGGGTAACTAAAAATGTAATCATGGAAATTATGACTAGTAAATGTGGCAATGAGTTGCACCTATTTACTGACTCTCCACTCCATCTTACAGTGATCAACTGATTTTTTAGCAAAGCTTCTGATATTATTGGTCACTTCAATTATTTCCAACCATTTCAGAATCCATTTGTGTGACAAAAAGTTAAAGGCCTTCTTGTATCCTATTGAAGCAAAAAGTAAGTCGGTGCTGCAGTCATCGCAATTGTCCAGATTAATTTTATCAAATAGAAGCTTATCATTTGGGCCTTTGGTGTTTTGCTGAATACCGTTTTGCTCCAATAGCAGTACGTGCTTTCACTATACGCGGTTTTGGATTGCATCAGACATTGCTGCTATCTTTTATTCAAACACTGTTGACAGACACATTTTACAATAGTAGTTACTTGATATCATACCTTTCCCCTGGAGTTTCATCGGAATATAACACCTGTAGTGTGTCATCTTCTTGTCAATTAGTCCTCCTCTCTGCCTGATGTTCAACTGTTTAGTAATTCTCACTTATAAACTGGTCAGATGTCTGAGCAAGAGGTTATGCACTTCATCACTATCTGGCACCATCCAGTTCTTGAGCTTCTTTACTCTTAACTAATAATGGTGGTATCATTAGTTCTGCATATGTTTTCCAACCAGATCAGCCTTCCTCTCCTTCACCCAGTCTACAATACTTGTTGTGTTCCTTTGGTTTGTTCCACAGATCTCTCCAAAAATGGACAGTTTCCTTTGTTATCCAGCTTCTTAGAGTCGCCTGTGGTGTCTCCTATGATGTTATGATACGAATGTCTGTAGTTCAACTGGAACAGAAAATTGAGCCAGTACTCTAAAATTTAAGCTTTGTGCCAGGCAATTTTATTGTATGTTACCCTAATTTTCTGCTTCGTGACCTCCAGAGCTTCTTTGATGTTCCTTGTTTCTAGAAGGTACCTCATTTTTATGCCTTATCCATTTCATATGTTACAGCTTACCTGCATCTGATCTAAACTTGCTGAATTTCTTTAGATTTTATCTTTAACTTCCGTTTTTATGATGCACTGTTTTTTAGCACGCCTTTCATCTCAACCTGAAAATTTTTTGTGTTCTCTGCTGCTGCATTACACATACGTTTGTTGGACATTTCAGAAAAGATTGTCTAGACTGACTCATTTTGTTGATATTTTACAAGGCTTGCACTCAATCTTTCTTGGCAACAAGCTTCAATGGTGGTAGTCTTTGTAGCTCTTTCAGTCCCCTTATACTCTGTGATCTTTTGCCTTAATTATTTCTGGTTTGCAGTCATCTGAAGATCTTGGCTTAATATCAGCTGAGGAGCTTCCAGAAGTTGGTGTGAAATTATAATGTGACAATGGCCTCCTGTGCCACCCCTTCACTTTTTCCAAACTGACCAGTCGGCGACATTTCCTCTTTCAGTTCTTCACACTGGATATTTCTCTGAACTTCTTTCAGCTGTAATTCTTCAAAAATTGCATTCCTAATAATAAACTACACTGAACTGCCAGGCATTGTTCAGCTATATCTGAATCTGAGTGGCTTTTCTCACCAGATGTTATAAATTTTTCTCCAGCAGCTACATTCATGGATTTCATTTTTAACAGCAAGGAATAACATCTTTGTTTTTTAGTAATTGTATTCTTCTTTCTGTTTTTAGTTGTTCATTCTGACAGCCCTACCGTCTCCATTCCTGATAGCTCATTTTTGCCAGATGCATAGGGAATCACTTACTGCAGTCCTTGTTGACTCAGGTGATGACTTATCATCCATTCATCCATTATCCAACCTGCTAAATCCTAACTACAGGGTAACACAGGGCGCAAGGCAGGAAACAAACCCCGGGCAGGGCCACATACACTAGGGACAATTTAGGACTGCCAATGCACCTAACCTGCATGTCTTTGGACTGTGGGAGGAAACTGGAGCACCCGGAGGAAACCCACGCAGACAAGAGAAGAACATGCAAACTCCACGCAGGGAAGACCCGGGAAGCGAACCCGGGTCCCCTAACTGCAAGGAAGCAGCGCTACCCACTGCGACAACGTGCTGGCCAATGACTTATCATGTATGGGTGTTATGTTTTTTGCATGTATTGAATACAGTCCATCTGTCCTCTCAACTAAGATCTGTCTGGCTCTGGAGACTCTTTAGGTAGCTAGGCGTATGTCAGCATACAGACACACAAGCACTTCCAAAGCACCTAGGTGGTATTTATTGGAGGGGTAATATTACTATTTCGAAGAACATACTTAGTTAATTTTAATTTTACATTATATAGCACATAGTTTCTGGAAATGTTTGTGCTTTACAGCCACTGGCTCTTTAGTAATGTTATATTTGGCATATTCACCACTTATTGAAACAGCTTAATCCAGTTTTATATTTTTGGTGGCTTGAGCCAATTCTGGCTACATGAAATATAAGGCAAGAAAACAGCCCTGTATGGGGCACTAGACCATCATAGACTGCAATCACTTATATCAGAGTGATTTAGAGTTACTAATAAGGGTAATTTGAAATTATCAACAGCTTATTATTATCTGTTTAGGGTAATTTATTGCCTGATCTTGAATGTTTGTCTCTGGAGAACTAACATATCATTCTCAAATCAGCTGAATAAAGTTCAGGGTTATGAAGGACAGGAGTTTATCAAATGCCTATTGGGTACTAATCCTGAATGAAGATCTAGTCCACCACTGGGAACACTGACTTACTCAATCAATCAATCAACATTTATTTATATAGCACATATTCATACAAAAAAATGTAGCTCAAAGTGCTTTACAAAATGAATAGAGAAATAGAAGACACAATAAAAGATAAACATAAGTCAACATTAATTAACATAGAATAAGAGTAAGGTCCGATGGCCAGGGTGGACAGAAAAACAAAAAACTCCAAAGGCTGGAGAAAAAATAAAATCTGTAGGGGTTCCAGACCAAGAGACCGCCCAGTCCCCTCTGGGCAATCTACCTAATATAAGTCAAACAGTCCTCTTTGTATTTAGGGTTTTCATGGAAGGACCTGATGATGATGGTCACGTAGACTTCTGGCTTTCAGTCCATCAATGTTGGTGCATCATGATGCTTTGAGTAGGTGGTGGTGGCACATGCCGGCACCACAAAGAAACCGGAAAAAGAAACAGAAGAGAGAGTAGGGGTCAGTATGGATTTTGGAGCCACTGTGAATAATTATTATGAAGAATTGAACATACAGAGTATCAGTATCAGAGTATCATTACTGTATGTCAAGCCAATTTAGTAATAACAGTTGTAGTAGTAGTAGTAGTACTATTGTTATTTGTACCAAGAACAGTGAAATTCCAACCAGCATTCATCATGTCAGCACTCTCCAGTGTCACAGTAAACAAGAATTTTACTTATTAAAATCGACTTAATGTAACTTAATAAAATACTATACCTCTACCCCTATTTCCACATGTTATCAGTTATCCTCCCAGTTCCTCACATTTTGTAAAATAAAACATTAAAAACTCCAATGTGGCTAGCACTATTGAACTTAAAAAATGAAAAGTAATTATGACTAGATTTCATGTGGTTAATTTTCATTTTAAGTTCATTCTAAAAATGGTAACAGGGCTGATTTAGACAGATAGTTAATTCAAGGCAATACAAACTTAATATCCAAGGCTTGTACTTTAAACATATGTTTGTTAAACATATAGAAAAAATGTGTATTGTGATATTCTTTGTTACTCTTCAAAATTAAAAGTAAGCTATACCCAATCTTGGTACTACATTCATAAGGATTTTGAAAATACGTTACAGAATCTAATGCCATTTTAGACTTGAAAAAAGAAGTTACTATGAAAAAGTGCAATCAATTCGATAGGTTGACAATCACCCTTGTCTGCTGCATATTTTAAGGCCACCTCATATTTCTTAGTCTAACTTTCTAATCACAAAATTGACTGATTAATAGAACTAAATTGTATACCTTTGGTAAATGGTAGGAAAACTGGAATATGCAGGTAAAGCACACATAGACACAGGTACGACATGAAGATCCACATAAAATGGCCAGTCAGCATTTTGAATCCTGTGGTGAGGAGCAGCTCTAATCACTGAACCACTGTGCTGCAGTTTTCCAAATATACAGTATTGCAAAGCATTTTATAAATTAACTAGCAAAATACCCGCGCTTCGCAGCGGCGAAGTACTGCCTTAAAATTTTTATTAAGAAGAAAATTAAACCTTTTTAACTGAGGGAAAATATACCAATAATTATTTGTTAAGGATCTCTTTGTATACCACATTGTGAGTTCGGCCCTCCGGTTGTAATATGACCAAGCTTTGCGCTGAGGTTACTCTTGAACATGCAACGTACAGTTGGCCATGTGAACAGTAATCTTGTTTAAAATCTCACAGCTTGGATTGCTGCTGTCACAATCGGTTTGAGTTTCATGGTTTGTTTCAATTACGACAGTATTTGTAGGACTTGTGTTGAAGTGACATTCGGCATCTGTCAAGCGTTGTAAGTATACAACCGGTTTCATCGATAACTTCACATCCAGCTTTTGAGAGTTTAAACATTCATAAACATCAAAGTGTCCACTACTGAAATCGTCACCTGTCAATCTAAGATGTTTAAGAGGCATTGGCGGTTGTCAAAAGGTGTAAAATATTTGGCCATTTCGGTACACTTGAAAGCGACAACCAAACAATTCAGCGGCAGCCATCAACTCACATGCAGATGCATAGGTGAAGGGCTTAAGCATTTCACTCTTCTAGTGCTCCTGTGTAGTATAATTATCTCCTGTACCGTCATCAGTCCACACCTTGAACCTGTCCCAGTCATTCAATACATAAGACACAATGTGTAACAAAGAGAATGGAAAAGGCAGGTGCCATCTCTGGGCATGGAAACCACTTGGTAAGTGACAGTTCTTAGATCGATGGTGATCACCTCGATAGACATGTTAATGGGGGTACGATTGGAATGATAAAGGAAATGGGTACCTGAACAATGTAAAGTAAGTCTAAAATACCTAAAAAATAACTATAATCATAATAAATGAACAATAAAACAGCGGAGAAGCCGTGGATTAAATAAAAAGGCTGTAGTTATCAGCAGGGAGACGTGAATCCCGTGGCGAAGCAAGGAAGGGAATGTAGAGACTGGAGCGACGGACGGCCTTATATAGGCAGGCAGCCAACAACATGGGAGGCGTTGGGATGGGGGACCCAACGCCGCTTCACACGGTGACCGAGCTGCAAACTATGGACGTATATATGTACGTAAGCAGGGTTCAGTTAGCGTTGGGAACCCGCATACCAAATTTCTTGAAGATGAGCCCATAAGTAATAAAGACCGTTGAAAAGTTCAATATGGCGGCCGACAGTGGCATCATACCACTGAAATAAGTACCAAATTTCAGCCTTCTACCTGCACGGGAAGTTGGAGAATTAGTGACATTGGAAACTTCAATATGGCGGCCGACAGTGGCATCATACCACCGAAATAAGTACGTACATTGGTTTCTGTTAGCGCAGGGCAGCCACCTGCCAAATTTCGTGAAGATGTGGCCATGAATAAGAAAGTTCAACATGGCGGACGTTGTCGACCGTTATGACCGTTACGCGTAGAATTTCGAAATGAAACCTGCTTAACTTTTGTAAGTAAGCTGTAAGGAATGAGCCTGCCAAATTTCAGCCTTCTACCTACACGAGAAGTTGGAAAATTAGTGACGTTGGAAAGTTCAATATGACGGCTGACAGTGCCGTCATACCATCAAAATAAGTACGTACATCAGTTTCGGTTAGCACAGGGAAGCCGCCTACCAAATTTTGTGAAGATGGGGCCATAAATAAGAAAGTTCAACATGGTGGACGTTGTCGACCATTATCGACCGTTATAACCGTTACGTGTAGAATTTCGAAATTAAACCTGCTTATCTTTTGTAAGTAAGCTGTAAGGAATAAGCCTGCCAAATTTCAGCCTTCTACCTACACGGGAAGTTGGAGAATTAGTGATGAGTGAGTGAGTGAGTGAGTGAGTGAGTCCGTGAGGGCTTTGCCTTTTATTAGTATAGATTTGAAGCACAGCACAGAAGGAAACAATTTCTAGAATGTTCTTATAGCAGAGAAGGGCATTAAAACCTGCTGGACAGAAGAACCAAGAGGTGGACAATACATGAAGACCAGAGCTTCAAGATACAGTAGAAACGAATGGTCTTCAGGCACAAATCAGGTGCTTTATAATGTCAAAACTGAATTGATCAATTTAGTTGTGTATTAGTTATATTAGGGTCTGTAGTTTGTAAATGAACATGTTAATATAACATGATGAAGCATATTTAACATGTGTCAAGTGATATACTAGTACCGTTTGATATACTGTGCAATAGTAGAGTGAAGTACTGTGTTAGCCATTATGGATGCAATGAGAAGTCAAGCAAAATGACACCTTTTATTGGCGAAATGAACAGAATACAATATGCAAGCTTTTGAGGCAGTTAAAGCCCCTTCTTCAGGCAAGATATAATCCGATTATACATCTTGCCTGAAGAAGGGGCCTTAGCCGCCTCAAAAGCTTGCGTATTGTATTCTGTTCATTTCGCCAATAAAAGGTGTCATTTTGCTTGACTTCTCATTATAATGTGCAAGAAAGAGAGAAAGAGTTGTCAAATCTCTATGAACTGATCTAATTCACAATGCATCTGATCTGAGAAAATTAAAGTCTGGACTTATTGGACTATGTATATGTTGTATACTGCATGATGCTTTCTGCTTCAACATTATGTTTTATGTTGCATTGCATTGTATTTCTCATATTATATTTGAAATTATTGTAAATCTTGCTGGGCTCATAAGTGGAAGTATACCTAATAAGAAAATTAAATTGAAACTTATATTAAAAGAAAGAAAGAAAGAAAGAAAGAAAGAAAGAAATGATCACTCATGTAGTCTTTGCAGCATTGCACTGTTTCTCAGGCTGTCTAATGGGAGCATGCTTTGCTAACACTGGTTTTGACAACAGAAACACATGCTATTGACTTGCCTTGCTTTCCCTGGACATTGCAGTATTTACTGATTGCATTTCTAACATACAGTTCACTTTGACTGATAATGGTGCCATTGTTAAAGAGTCCTGTTTGCGGACAGGCTCATTCCTCCTCTGTTTTCCCCCTACTCTGTAATTGACGGTCCCTGCTGATAACGAGGTGAGAATTTCACGATTTTCCTCTCAGGGCCTGCCACTAGCTATTCGTGACCTGCACATGGTCCAGCTGGACAGGCAGCAGCTGTTTTCAATGGTATTTACAAAATGAAGGTTAATCAAAACTTTTGTCAATTAAATCTTATCTTCTGCTTTGATTTTTTTGGTTTGCATATAGTGAGAAGTCAAGCAAAATTTTATTGGCTAACTAAAAAGATTACAATATGAAAGCTTTCGAGGCAACTCAGGCCCCTTCTTCAAGCAAGATGTAACAACACCCTAGTACTACAGCTTTGCATATCAAAAATAATTTTGGGAAGTGACAAGAAGAGATACTTCAACAAAAATGTCAAGGCTATACTTTAAACTACAAAAAGCTGCAGTCTCAAAATCACTTAATCTTGGGGGCCTATTGAAATATATTCATTTATTTAAAATAAAATAATCTAGGATATCACAACACTGTAATGAAAAAAGTGAGTTAAAATGCTTGGATGGAAGGATGGGTTATGATTGTGAGTGTGCAGACACATGATAAGTGCAGAGTCTGCTGACAGACCTTCTTCTTTTTAATTAAAGCTCATGTTTTAGTTGTAGTATTTGTAGTAATATTGTTACATGAACAAAGTACAATGAAATTCTCAGTTGCAAATCTGTCAACACATTGCCGCTCAAGTAGATTATGCACTTTGCTAGCAGACGCTATACTAGAGTCTAACTCTCCAACTCCTGTAACATAGATTATTTGTTATGCTATATTTTTAGAATTATAATATAATTATACTATAAATTATACTTTATTTGTCTCCAAGGGGAAATAAAAATTTTAAAGAAACTCAATAAATAATATATAGTAAGAACAAACAACAACCTCCCCAAAATCACATAAAACTTTCTGGCTTAGATAGCAGAGAGCTGCCACTGTAAATTAACAAGCTTGTAGGTGGCAGTAAGATGAGGTCAGACCTACTCGAATTATGCCACTGGTTAATATCTAAATGCATTCATATTTAGACAGAGCAGTGTCTGTAAATGGAACAAGAAAGTGACAAATAATAGGCACAAGTGGCATAGTGCAGGTGACATTTGTAAGGACATGTGACATGATGGTGGAAGAAGAAGGAGTTTAAATGCCACTGAAACTGATAAAGCAGTATTTAAAATCTCCTGAGGAACCTTTATGGAGTGTGACTGCATGTTTAATGCTTCAGGTTGTTCTGCTCTGTTAACACATGTAGAAATTTTTAGAAAGCTGAAGGGCATCACCCTTGATTGTGATAAAAGTTAAATATGCTTACTTAGTTAAACTGTGACATCTTATACAATGTGCTCTCCAAAACAAGCACATATGCTCTCCAGAACCCACCCCCGTTGTCTCCGACACTCACTGTGACCCTTGTTGTTTGAAATGACCTGGTAGATCCCTATGTCTATTCCCTCAAGTGTTTAAACATTCAAGAGCTTGCAAATAATAAGGAAGCTGATTTTTCTCATTCATGGATAGAGAGAGAGAGAGAGGGAGGGAACAAGAAAGAGGATCGTCAGTCAGGACTGCCAGGTAGGCATGTGAGTGACCCAAGGATGAACCTGCCCAGAAGTCCGCAGAGGCAGGTCCACCTGAATGGAGCTGAAGGGGGTGTCTGTGACCTCAGGTCAGGCGTCCCTAGCAGGCAGCCGCCCCTGCCAGAAAGGAGTCAACAGGTCTTGTCAGAAGGACTTCAAAGCGAGGAGGATGGCAGGAAGATCAAGGACGCCCACTTATAGTTGCATGCGCATATGTTGTGCAAGTGCATGTGGAGAATGACAATGTTGCTAAAAGGTTACTTATACTGTAAGAGCAGTGCTGTGGGAGGAAGCTATCTTCATGGTGACTGAAGCCAGCTGACTGCAGTCATCCAAGTACATTAACACCGCAACATAAAACACTGCAGGTGCCAAACACATCTCACATTTCCTGAAGTAAATTCACACACTTTTCATGCAGTTTCTAGGCAGAGGTCATAAAGCTAGAAGCACAATGACCATCCAGTTTTTGTTACATGCATTAACACCTGAAGGTTCTGGTGACTGCTTTTGGAAGTGTGGCTCTGTTCTATTCAGACTTTCACGCACTTCTTAATTGTATTGAATACTGAAATCTACAGCAGCCTAAGTCGTTTTAAAATAGATGAATAAAAAAACTCAAAGCTGCCATAGAAAGGTATTATTTTTTTAGAAAGGTTTCAGGAAGCATGAAGGTGTGGTTGGTGGGTACATAATTGGTCGCCAGATTAATTTAAGAATTGCAGAGATATCTTTAGGAAGTTAGCATATTCCTCTTGTGTTTAGAAGGAATTTGCCTGTTCCTAAACAGTACAACTACCTGCCAAGCCAATAAACTGAGAATGTGTTGACATGCCATCCAAAGCAGCTTCCTGCCTAATAACCACTGCTAGGTCAAAAGCTTCCTTCTCCCCACAACCTCTCTTGGATTAATAATTTAAAAAAATGGACAGCTGTATAAATATTTTTTTAAATGCCAGATAAAATAATTATATTTTTGTCTCAGTGTTCTGTATTGTCCAAAATAGCTTTTTCAGTTAGGATTACTAGTATCTATCTATCTATCTATCTATCTATCTATCTATCTATCTATCTATCTATCTATCTATCTATCTATCTATCTATCTATCTACTTACATTCTAAATAATTCCGTTCGTTTGTTTCCCCTCCTATCCTTTCATCATCTGTACCCACTTTTATCAGTTCAGGGTTGTTGGGTTTAAGCCTGCCCCAACAGTACAGGCCATAAGCAAAAAGTAACTCTGGATGAAATGCCATCCCAAAACAAAGCACACACATTCAGACACCTGCACTCCCACCTGGACAATTCATACTGGCCAATTGACTTAATATTCACAGAGGAATAATCATGTGGGCCTAAAGAGAATGGGTAAACTCCACACAGACTGTAACCATGCCCAAGATTCAAACTACATTGTTAATTAACTACTACACCGCCCATTTTCTGAAGCCACCTATTCTAATACAGGTTCATATGGGGGTGCAGCTTATCCTGGAAGTGTCTGTCTCAAGGTAGAAGTCAGCCATTGATGAGGAGCCAGTCCCTTGAAGAAATTCACACAAACACACGCATGAAGGGCTAATTTAAAGATGACAATCTAATCTGTGTGTCTTTAAAATGTGGACAAATACAGAGCTTGGTTCCCTCTCGTTTCCCTGTCTATATCTTCAAAGAGAGCACATAAAAGCTTTTATAAATTTTACCTTTATCTACCCATTCATTTTCTTAATGTATTATATCCAGAGCAGGGTTATAGAAAAAGCTAGAACAATGAGCACAAGGTAGGGCATAACACCAAATGGGACGATGGTCTAACATTGGGATGACTCAGTATCACTAATCGTATGTAATCGTAATGCATACATTTGTGGAAACTGGACTACAGAGAAGATGACCTCACAAAAGAGGGTTAACATGCAATCTAAATACAGTAGGATGTTAAAACTGTGATTGAGCATTACAGACTAATGTCTGACCGATGTGGTGCACTGTCTAATGGATTTTTATAAGTGTATTACATTCGCTAACATATTAGGTGATTTGTCGTGGGGAGAGCCTAGACTGGTCTAATAATAGTCATTAATTATTACCTTACAATACATAGATTATGGATTTCTTAGCTATATAATGGGTGGCACGGTGGCATAGTGGGTAGTGCTGCTGCCTCGCAGTTAGAAGACCCGGGTTCACTTCCTGGGTCCTCCCTGCGTGGAGTTTGCATGTTCTCCTCATGCCTGTGTGGGTTTCCTCTGGGTACTCCGGTTTCTTCCCGCAGTCCAAAGACATACAGGTTAGGTGCATTGGCGATTATAAATTGTCCCTATTGTGTGGGTGGGCTGGCACCCTGCCTGGGGTTTGTTTCCTGCCTTGTGCCCTGTGTTGGCTGGGATTGGCTCCAGCAGTCCCCTGTGACCCTGTAGTTAGGATATAGCGGGTTGGATAATGGATGGATGGATAGCTATATAATTTATTGTTTAGACTAATCAGACAAGGTGCGGCATTTTCAGTAGCCCTCTGGGAAGAACTAACAGAAAGTATACACTACATAAGCAGAGTGCCAGTCAAGCATAAAGCAGTGAATAAAGTGAAACACAATTTCACTGCCCTAATAAGAAAACCTTGAGCTTACAGGAATTATAAAAGCAACAAAATCCAGTAAGAATAAGAAATAGCACAAGTACATGTGCGGAAAGGAATGAGCTTGGTGTGACCACTCAAATTCCCTTTCTCCTCAAAGTTGTCTCCACTTTTACTTTCTCTCAAGGCTGCTTGTTGTGTGGAGTAAAGTTACAAAGGACTTGAACAGAAAGTGTCATGTGATGCTCTTGGCATTCCAGCCCTTGTTTTTCTTTCGGTGGCATCAGGTTAACATCACCTAGTGTCCACTCTAGTGTGTCCATCTGTGCATTTGTGCATTCTGAACATAATCACTTTATTCCATAGTCACTTACAAATAACAGTGTTATAGTTTTATATGTTCTTCTGCAATCAGATCACTGTTAGGTTTTAACTTACTCAGGATCATGCAATAAGATTCAGGTGTTCTTTCTAAGTGAAGCTTTAGTGCACTTATAATGAAAGTTTTCACTTTAATAAGTGGACAATGATCCTTGGTATTTGTAAATGCTTAAATTATAGCATCAGAATTATGGGTTTAAAACCCAGCCGAGGCACTACATGTTTATGCATTCTCTCCATGTCTTCTCAGTTTTTCTCCTTGTACATCACGTTTCCTTCCACATTCCATGGATCTGTATGTTACAGTAATTAATGACTAAATTGGCCCCCATGGTGTGCAGTTTTCCCTCCAACAAAGTAGTTTTACACCCTTTTGACCTTGATATGGATTATTCTGGTTAGGAAATGGGTATATGGATGGACGGATGGATGGATCTTCCCATATTAGAAATAAACTGGATACATTAGGATTAAAAGTCAAGACGGAGGTAAAAAGCTTAGGGGTGATTGTTGACTGTAATCTGAATTTTAAATCACATATTAATCAGATCATTAGGACAGCATTTTTTCACTTAAGAAACATAAGTAAAGTTAGACCGCTTATATCACTGGAAGATGCTGAGAAATTAGTTCACGCGTTTGTTTTCAGTCGACTAGATTACTGCAACGCACTCCTCTCAGGACTACCCAAAAAAGATATAAATCATTTGCAACGAGTGCAGAATGCAGCTGCTAGAATCCTAACTAGGAAAAGAAAATCCAAACACATTTCTCCAGTTTTAATGTCACTACACTGGTTGCCTGTGTCATTCAGGATTGACTTTCAAATTCTGCTTATGGTTTATAAAGCCTTAAATAATCTCGCCCCATCTTATATATCGGAATGTCTGACACCTTATATTCCAAATCGTAACCTCAGATCCTCAAATGAGTATCTCCTTAGAATTCCAAGAACAAAACTTAAAAGAAGTGGTGAGGCGGCCTTCTGCTGCTATGCACCTAAAATCTGGAATAGCCTGCCAATAGGAATTTGCCAGGCTGATACAGAAGAGCACTTTAAAACACTGCTGAAAACACATTACTTTAACATGGCCTTTTTATAACTTCATTTTAATCGTAATTTAACTTAATCCTGATACTCTATATGTTCAATCTCCTCAAAATAACTATTCATGGTGGCTCTAAAATCGGTACTGACCCCTACTCTCTTTTCTGTTTCTTTTTCCGGTTTCTTTGTGGTGGTGGCGCGGCCACCACCACCTACTCAAAGCTTCATGATGCTCAAACAATGATGGACGGATTAAAAGGCAGAAGTCTACGTGACCATCATCATCATCAAGCCCTTTCGTGAGAACCCTAAATCCAAAGAGGACTGTTTCATTTATGTTAGGTAGAATGCCCAGAGGGGACTGGGCGGTCTCATGGTCTGGAATCCCTACAGATTTTATTTTTTCTCCAGCCGTCTGGAGTTTTTTTTGTTTTTTCTGTCCCCTGGCCATTGAACCTTACTCTTATTCGATGTTAATTAATGTTGATTTATTTTGTTTTATAATTGTGTCTTTCATTTTTCTATTCTTTAATATGTAAAGCACTTTGAACTACTGTTTGTATGAAAATGTGCTATATAAATAAATGTTGTTGTTGTTGTTGTTATCTCCCACATGCTCCCTAGACAATAAATATTAATAAATGTTAATAAGATGATTAGCTAATCCATTGCAGAAATCAGCAATACAGAATACAACCCCTAATGTCTCAATGTGTACCAGACTACATAACCACACACCGTAATGTTAATGTGTGCTGTGACTCTATGGAATGCATTGTCTTCCTGTCTGCTTTTCAGCCATGTTCAAGACCCCAATACTCAGTTACAAAGCTTTGACACAGAATTCACCCATATAAATTTATACATACCAGAGTTCTTCGGACATTTTCAATTTCACAGCTTTATATTTTGGAAAACTGCTTTCTATTTGAGATTGTGAATTAAAGTAGATTATGATGCTATAGCAGTTGCAATTTCAGGTTAGCCTGGTGTACCCTGATTCTAAGACATGTTGAAATCTAAGTAAAGAAACTAGACCTCTGCATTATTTTGTGCACTGCACTATGCAATGCATATGTCTCTCTTAGCCGGCAACCATACCACATGCACTGTAAGTTAAGCATGTTTAGGCCCAGCCAGTACTGATGGGAGATCCTCTAGGAAAAGTTCAGGTTGCTGCCAGAAAAGGTGTTGGTGAGACCAGCAGGGGGTGCTTACCCTGTAGTGTGTATGTGGATCCCAGTGCCGTGATGATGACACTGTGCTGTAAATACGGTGCCATCCTTTGGATGAGACATAAAACTGTGGTTCTGACTCTCTGTAGTCATTAAAGATCCCTGGACATCTTTTTAAAAGAGCAGGGTTTATCCTGATGTCCAGGCAAAATTACCCTCCATGGCCTAGTCATTCTGGCCCCCAATCATCCCCTGTCTTTAATTGGCTATTTCTCTCTTACCAATTCACTACGTAACAGCTAATGTCTAGTGAGTGTGCTGGCGTAATAATGGCTGCCGTCACATCATCCAGGTGGGAGCAACACTTTGCTGGAGGTTGAAGTGGTTCCCTCTCTGTCTAAGCGATTTGAGTGCCATATAAATGTAATTAATTATACGTATTTGCCAGACACCTTCATCCAAAGCAATGTGCAACATTAATGATACAATTGTTTACATTTTTTTTGGTTTTCCAATTGGAGCACAAGCAGGTCAAGTGACTTGCTTATGGTCAGACAGTGTCAGAAGTGGGATCTGAACCTACAACTTCAGGGTTTGAAGTCCAAAGCCTTAACCACTACACCACAATGCTTGCATGTTATTATTATTATTATTATTATTATTATTATTATTATTATTATTATTAATATTATTATTATTATTATTATTATTTGCCATTTGGTATGGGATTCATAAAAGCAGTGTTATTGTTGGTGTTGTGCCTTCTTTTGGAATGACAGAGACACAGCAACCGGAATGACACACAGACAGACACTTATCCTTTTATTAAGGTGGACAATATGTCTTTTTAGACAATACTCTAATTGTTGATGTTATTAAAATAACTTCTAAAACCTGCTAATACATACTTATTGAAAGAGTAAATAGTAATATGTTTTATATTGATTATACACGATAATACTATTACTACTACTTAAGCAAAATAAAACCTGAATGAGAATAATTCCTTTTTTCATAGAAAATTTTACATTAAAATTTATTTGTTATGTTTGGTTTCATATTGCTCCCTTTTATGGAGAACGCCATCCTAAGACATTTTAACAGTATAGACAAAAATGTATGATTTTTAACATATATTTTTCTAGTCGGAACACAGCCAGGTTAAGTGAATTACTTAGGGCCAAAATGTGTGATGGAAGCCGGAACTGAACTTAGCAACCTTGTACTTTCAACCTGGCCCCTAAGTCACTACACCATACTGTTTCACACAAAGTTGAGCACCAATCACTTTACTGCAACATGTTCTAGTTTAATTCAACAGTATTCTCACGTATGTAGCACAGTTCTCAACAATGCTACAACACAGCTACATGGACCTGGGTTCAGGTCTCATGTATTGTTTGTTATCCATGCAGCTCTTCTCCACATTGTCCTGCATTCTCTTATATGCCAAAGATGTGCCCATCACAGGATCTCTAAACTATCCCAATGTGTGGTATGGCCTACTTTGAACATGTCATCCTATCTTAGGTTGGTGCCTATAAGTTCAATTTCCTTGCAACAATGTAATGGAATAAGGAAATTGATGGATGGACATTCCTGCCTTTACTCTTTTCAGTGTTTCTTAACTGTTGACTTTATTGGAATTCATTTGTTTTATTAATTTCAGTGCTTTTTAATATATTGCCCAATTCTGAATGTTTTCCATTTGAGAAGTATATAATATTCTTAAATCAGAATAATCTAATTTCATTGTCACAGTGGGTTAGATCTCATCCCCAGGAGCATTAGATGTAAGGGAGGAATCAACCCCGCATGATGCAACAGTCCATCGCTGGGGCACTCAGGCACACTTCACACTGGGCCAATCTGGATTTCCCAATTAACCTAATCAGAAAGTACCTGGAGGGAACACACACTGGCACAAAGACAACACCACATGAACAATTAATAGGTGTGGGATTTATAAACAGGACACTGGATTCATAAAGAGCACTGACAACTGTCTCATCATTTTTGAGTACTAGTAATACTTATTGCAATAATTTTCCTAAAGGGCTTTCTGATGCACATTACAAAGAAATGTCTTTTTTAATCTGTGTTTTCCATTGCAGGGTTCCACAGAGCTGTAGCTTATTCCAGGCAGTACCAGGTACAAGGAATGAACTAACCCATGTTTAAGTTCATAGTGAGGCACAGGGAATTTTTATAGAATCATATTAAAGAGTTGTCAATGTATCAAACATGCACATCTTTGAGGTGTGGAAAGGACGCAGAATAAAAAGCAAAAGGCGACGTGAACAGAGACCAGGATGGGAATAGAGCCTGCATCCATGGAACTCTAAGACAACAATATTCACTGTGCCACTCAATCTCCCTACAAATACATTCCAGCCATCTATGCAAATATTTATAGAAAAAAAAATTCATTTTTATCCTGGTTAAGCCATACATTTACAAGTACTTCTATGACAGTCTACAATATCCTAATTAAGAGAAACTTGTATGTACTGTACATTTTTAAAAAATTTTATCAGTCTTGTGTAGTATTGTATGTGTGAGTCACTTTAGTAAGAGGGTCCATGAAAGGCACTGTAAGAGCTAAGGATTTGCTCTTGGATATACTTCAGCTCCAGCTCTGGAGATTGTGAGATTTGGATTGATGTGTATGATTATGTTTTGTTGAGTCCAAATGTAAAAAACAAAAATTCCTAAACATTTCAACCTGAAAACCTCACAGAACTTATTCTTTGTCAAAGAGTGTAAAAAGTTGTAATTAACAATGAAAGAAGAAGCATAATATTCAGTCCCGAAAGATACTGGTATATGGTCTCAATCTCTTTTCTCCTACAGATGTAGCTTTATTTTTTTCAAGCTGGCCCATGAACTATAGGTCTAGCATCTGCACCTAAATTTCAAAGAATAAGCTACACATCCTGTAGTTGTAAAAAACTGCTTTCACCTAAATGCCTCTTTGAATTGCAGCTGCCAGACAAACAGAAATCTGCTTTAATTATATATATATATACTGCATTTCTACTTTTTTTTCTGCATGACTTGATTTTGAGTCCCTTACATCACTGTATATTACACATAATAAGACTGCATCAAGAGCAGTGTAGTGGGTCAATGGTTGGCACTGCCCTCTCATAGTGCCAATTCAAATCCCAACTTATGAATTGTTCTTTTTTGCATATTCTTCTTTATATCTAAATGTTTGTTCTCCAATATTATCAGTCAGTCATTGTTCAATCCGTTATATCCTAACACAGGGTCACAGGTGGTCTGCTGAAGCCAATCCCAGCCAACACAGGGCACAAGGCAGGAACAAATCCCAGGCAGGGCACCAGCCCACTGCAGGACACACACACACACACACACACACAAACCGAGGGACAATTTAGGATCGCCAATGCACCTAACCGGCATGTGTTTGGACTGTGGGAGGAAACCCAGGCAGACACGGGGAGAACATGCAAACTCCATGCAGGGAGGACCCAGGAAGCAAACCCAGGTCTCCTTACTGTGAGGCAGCAGCGCTACCACTTCGCCACCATGCTGCCCAATCCCAAAGATATTTTGCGTTAATTGGTGACTCTACATACTGTAGGTCTGATGTGTGTATGTGTGCCCTGTGGTAGACCTGAATCCCATTTAGGGTTGCTTGGTTCCTGCCTTACCCCTGGATTGTGAGGGATAGACTTCAAACAGCCCTGTGGGTTTGGCAATGGATAAATGGAATAAGGCACTGTTTACATAAATACAATCTATATCATGTTTTCTTTCACAGCGCCTTCTTCAATTCTAGTTAGACTTGCCTTGCCATGGAGATTACATGTGAATTACCAGCAGTGATTTGTTTCCATCTACTGTCTCAAGGTCAGTTGATGTCTCTAAACCATCCTGCTGTGAGTGACTGTGTTTACAAGTGTCTGGCCAAGAAAAGTGGCCCAGTTTAACACTAGTTTCTGGTCTGTGTCCTCGCGCTATACAGTATGTGTCATACACTATTATTTATACATTCTCTGGACATTATTAGGTAATAACCTGAATGCAGTAGACCTGAATAAACTATAAAATGTCTAAACTGGTGCCCTGGTCTAGGTAGTTTCCTCCTTATTACTGAACTGCCAGGACAGGCAACAATCTCACATGGCCCCTATTGAAATAAGCAGGTTCTACAAATAAATTAAAATGTCAGCAACTCAATAAAAACCCATTTGTAAAACACTAAGTTAATGTTAAATTTTAAGAATTTCCACAAGCCCTCCCCCAACTATTCCTCATACAAAAAGGCCCACACTGGAGATCTCTTTGAAAAGACAGCCATTTCCTTTGTGGGGGCAGGTTATTCCAGTAGCCTTTGCGACTGCAGAAGAGACAGGAGGTTGCCCCTTCACAGAGAAGTGAAGCTGTCATCTCGGCAGGGGAGCGAGGTGTCCCTGCTGGGCCGACACAAGCTGAAAACAAACACAGAATCCAATGGGAAAAGTGATACAAGCACATGCTGGGAGTGAACAGGACATATTTGTCCATCATGCTACAGAAATTCTGTGACTTGAACATCCAAAAAGATGGGAAGTGTGTCAAAGTAAAGAAACCAGTTGACATTCAGAAGCAATATAAAAAAGTACAAAATATGGCAAAATGTTATAGGAATATGATAAAACACTATACCATTTGAAGGAGGGTAAAGTTTTTTAATGTATTTAATTAAATATTTAAATTCATTTCTTTTTAATAGAAATTCACAATATTTAATATTTTATTAAATAATAATAAATACATTATAAATAATAAATATATTTATTTTTTATTTAAATATATAAATAATAATATATTTCTCAACTTTATAGAATACTATTATTTTAAAATATTAGCATTACATTGCCTTCAGCTTTTCCCTGCACAGTACTGAACAAAAAAGCACCACAGGCTCCAGCACCCTGCAACCATGTACTAGACTGAAAGGCACTATAAAACAATCTGCTTTCAATTTATTTGTTTAATTTACAACTCAGTTTAGTGTAAATATAATTGTCTATGTATCTATGCATCCACTGATTTTAAACCAGGAACCAATGTGCCCTCAGTCATTGCAGGGCACACTCACACATCCACACTCACTCTGTTTAGACTTATCAATTTACCTTACATGCCCAGTGTGTATATATATGTATATATATATATATATATATAGATATATATAGATATGTAGATATAGTATACATCTTGTAGGTGACACAAGAGATGGATTGATATCCCGACCAGAAAAGGAGATTGTCCCTTGCCCAGACAGGAGGCTCCAAGAGGAGAGCATCTCTGCCAAAAAACAGAAAGGTGCCATAACCGAACAGGACTTCCCAAGTGGATGGACAAACATCCCAAACAGAGGAGAAGAATCCTTACCCGAGAGGGAAGCCCCAGGCAGATGCACTGGTATGCCAATTGGAAATATTTTCAGTACCTTCCCTGGCCAGGACGAAAGGGATGATGGGGAAAGACTGGCTATAAAAGATTTTCGTTCCCCCAGGCCACTAGATTGCAGCAGTCTTTAATATCAGCACTGATTTGGGAACCAGCAGGGAATTTTGGCAGTTGTAGTCTGGCAGCTCAACACTGCCTGGGTTCGCAGATGCCGCAAAATGGCACTGCAGGGAGAGGTACTGCCTATTATATGGGACTTCCATGTGATCTGGAAGTACTTCCAACGGGCAGCAGCCCTGGCACTGGAAGTACTACCAGGTCCATAATACAAGGGACCGCACTCCCTTGTTCAGGCAAGTCTGAGCTATGAGAAAGACAAGCAACACGCAATTGGAGGAGGGCAGTGAGGTGAAGAGAGGAGAAGTGATTTTGGAGAGGTACCTTGTGCTTTGTGCTGTACATTGAAGTACTGTGCAATAAATCACACTCGGGACCCTGGAACTGTGATGTCAAAGTGCAAACTACAGTAAATAAATATATTTTCTCCAACTTCAATATGTTATTTTATTTAGTTTCACCCTTTTTTTTGTACCATCCAATAAGCACAGTTTTATATTTCTACTGCAATGGCAGTAAGAGGATTAGTTTACATCAAAGGATTCACACATTTTGAAACTAATTTATCATTTTCATTAACTCTAGGATGCATCACACTTTTAAAAATGTGTTACCAGGAACAAGAATAATGAACTACATTATAGATTTAATTCATATTATGCAGTGAAAAGATAAAATAGTCTGAAACAAAATTTGTTAAAATGTAATAGGAGAATGATAAATCACAGAATTATTAAACAAATGTAATTTTACTATACCTTTAAGGGAGATATAAAGTTTCAAGTTTCCAGCATGTAACTTACCTTTGTTCTTTCAAAACTGTTTTTCAGTAATGTCTACTATTACCAGGATAAAGATGATATCCAAATTATGCACAGAAGTAGAAGTTTATCTTATATGTTAATTTAATCTTTTGCATTCTTTCTGCATCTGTGTGGATTCCACATCCCCAAAAGTGTGCCTGTCAGGTTGGTTTATGACTCAAAACTGGCCCTTTTTGTGACTGGGCCCTGCTATGGACTGGCAGCCTGTCCGGGACTGTTTCCTGTCTTGCACCCTGTACTACTGGGTTAGGCTCTGGGAGCTCTGAAGTAGATTAAGTGGGTTTGTTAGACTGTGGTATTAAGTGGTACTACTTCACAGTTAAAATGACTTTATTTCAAATGTGAAGCTTGGACATTCTCCCTATGTCTTCATGAATATCCCTGCTGATACTCAGGTTGTGGGTTCAGATCCTGCTACTGACACTGTGTAACAATGAGCAAATCACCTGACTTGCCTGTGCCCCAATTGGAAAACCAAAAAAGAAATGTGACTAATTTTATTATAAATGGTGTAAGTCACCTTGGATAAAGGCATCAGCCAGATCAGTAAATGTAAATTAAAATGTTTTCCCACCACATCTTATTTTGTAATTGGTGTCTCTTAACTGTGCGCTGTATAAGTGAGTGTGGCATGTACTGCTTGGCACCCTGTCTAGAAGTAGGTCCTGGCTTATTATGCCTGGGCCTTCCAGCATAGATTCTTGTCAAATGTGATAATAAAATTCAGTAGCTAAAGTATGGAAAGAATGAAATCACTGGAGAAGAGGCAGTAGTAATGAATTGGGAAAGTGCAATAGCACCCTCTTCTGACCAATTTTATATATGACGAATGGCATTTCACATTGTTTTTCCAGGGTTTCACAGCGAAACCAATGGTAGTCGACTGTCAAAATTCAAAAATACATCCTTTGGCAATTTTAGACTTGAAAAAAGAAATTATTATAAAGGAGGTACTTTTAGTTTAACACTTTAACACTTTAGCAATGATCCTCAACTGCTACAGGTTTTACATTTGGTTATTATCCAATTACATTGCAACAGTCAAACATTTTGATATACCCTGTATATATTTTCTTAACTCAGAAAGACCCAGCAGAGTGAGTTTTATACAAGTTAGTTAATACTACTACATATCAGTACTGAACAGTATTTTAATAGCAAACAAATAAAAAACAATAAACTATTGGTCATCATATACCAACTACAGATAAATAAAAAAATGAAAACATTAACCACAGATTCAGAGCAACAAAAAAATGAAAAAAGATTACAAAAAGTCTGTTTTTTCATAAGGCACAGGAGTTAAAATTTTCATTAGCATTTATGTGTTCATATTGTCTTTACTGACAAACTGATAAAAGCAAATGCAATGCTTCTCATTCTATTGATTAATCCATTTTCTAACTTATTTATGTAGCTCAGGTTTGCAGGGACTTTTGATTCCTTAAATACAGTTTATATATAAAAACATCTTAACAAAGCGTTTTGTTTCCAAATCTCCAGAGTGTTTTCCTAATGTGTAACACCATTGAGATGGGTCTTTCACAACAGAGAAAAGCTTGCATGAGTCTTGCTTCAAGGAAATATGTCTAACCTTTACCTTTTACCTGAAATATGGTGCAGGCACTGTCATAACTAATTAAAAATTGTGCTAGTGAGTAATTTATAAAGTAAGCAGGCAATCCTCATTGGGTCAACAATGAACTGAACTTTGTCATATGGAGATAGGGACTTGCAAGGGTTTAAATACTTTCTTGTGTGTTTCTCGTTGGGTTTTTTTTTCACTGTGTGCAGTATTGACATTAAGTTTTTCCTGTTTTTTTTTTATTTTGCCTTTTTCTATTTCTTTTTTTCTTTATCAGAACCTCAGTAAGGTTGCTTCAGATCAGATTGTGGTTGATAATCATTATGAGTTTTTAAATAGCCTCCAGTTTGAGGAAATGGAAATAATTTGCAACTTTAATTAGAGTCCTGATTTGGGCATCCCCCTGCACTTTGTTATAGGATCGGCACAGTCATTATAAAAATAGCTGGCAAACCGCTCCAGAGGGACCCCATACATTTGTTCAGTCCAGGAAGAAATATAAAATTATAATTTAAATATATAAGATTTCAACAATTATTTTATCACAGTATATTAAAAGTGTTGTAACATCCATTGGTGCTGACATGCATCCGTGTAGAATTACCTTCCAGGTGAACAGCTGTTCTTGGTGACAGGGTCCATAAAGCACAACTTAAACCTGAAAAACCAAATACCTTCTGCTATAATGAAATATTGGGAAGGAACTGTTCACTTCGCTACATTATCAGTCTATGTTTTAAAAACTGATGTGTAGCTCATTGCAAAACAAACATACTGTAGTAGAACAGAAGGCACCAGCCATCTGATGGATCTTCAAATCATGAAAATAGTCCCTGAAAACAGGAACAACACATAAAATACTTGCACGTTGTAAAGAGACTGTCCTGCCAGTAGGACTGAACATTTGGATGGGTCCTGAAAAAACAGTGTAACTTAAATATCTTGATCTAACATGAAGAGAATATGTGAATAGAATACTTACAGAGCACATAGAGGGTACTGAACAAAGACAAAATAATTTCAGAATGACGAGTGCTGCGCCCTATGGATAGCCAAACGAGGTGGGAAACTGCTGAAAGCAATACCTACATTACCAAAATGCACACATCAGTGTATTTCCATAGTGATGACACCATTATTTTATTCATGTTTGTCATGAGAATACTTGCATCAATTACTTGCTACTTACCTGGTGTTAATGGTAGCATTACTTGTATTGGCCCTGATTGAGAAATTATTAAAATGACAAGTTAGCAGATTTTGTGATGCTGTCTTTGTTATGCATTATCCAGGTAAAAAAAAAAATAGAAATTAAACATATCAATGTTAACCATTTAGCACTTAACAGTTAAATCCGACAAGATATCTTACTTTTATTAAATATTATGTTGTAGGACTGCCGGTAGCGTGTCATCATCTTCATCACTTGGTGAAGGTGTAGCATTGTAGTTTGGTCTAAAAATTGGATTTTCAACACAAAACAATACATAACAGATGACTTGTTGATATGAGCTTTGTGAAATTTTATGTTTCACATTCTCTTTCTCTTCTTTGTGCTTTGTGGCTCTTTGTCCAAGTTGGATCTGTTTTCTGTCCAAAGAAGTATGTATTCATGAGCCTTCTCATATGAATCTGAAACACAAAACCAGAAAAATGATTTTCCTAGCTGTGTGATGCTACCAAAACTGGCAAACACTACACAATAGTAAGTAGTACTTACTCTGAATGTTGATGTGCACTTGTGAATTGCTGTCTTTGATCTGCAAAGGCAAAATAAATGAAAATAAAAAAATAAAATGAGAAAAGCACACTTGCAATTGCTTATATTATTTCACTATGAATGACATTTATTTCATTATTTCAGTGGCTGCTTTCACCATGCAAGTAGCGCACAGCTGTCATTTCTGCCTCATAATGCCATGGTCTGCATGAATTTTTGCACATACTCCCCATGTATTTACGGATTGATTGTTCTTTGTAAAAAATTCCAATAAAACATGTGCTCTGTCAAGTGTTCTTAATCTTTGGTCTTCTTTTACAAAACATGCTGCTGACTTTTAGAGCGTGAGCCTTATCGATGAAATGTAAAGTTCAAGTAGTTCACTAATAAACCACTATGCAGAAGGGCTCAATTGTTAACTTTGGCACCAACAAACAAGACAGTTTATAGTTGAATGAGAACTGTTATGATGAAAAATTCTGAAATATTTGCCTGGTTTTAAGCATAAAGACATTTTTCTAGGCTTTGAAAACCTCTGGGGCACATCCCATGATAGCTGGGACTTTTCTCTGATTATTTTTGTGTGGCCTAGACAGATGTTCCAAAGGTCTTGAAAAAACATTCATAATTCAAGCAAGTCCGTTAAAACACTTCACTTTCCATAAAACATTGGAACCCTCCCACCTACCTGACCAATCCTCATTGACAGTGCAACAACTCTAGGGGGGGTTGTCCCCCACACCCCTGGTTCAAGCCCCTACCACTGCCTATTCATAACAGTTTATGTTAGATTCTGTTAGATTCACACACGAATGCTATTGGCTGATTTCTGACCTGAGTGTGGGGCATTGTGTGTATATTTTTAAATATTTTTTTATGGTCTCATAAAATAAGAAAGTGTGAGAACATGTTTGTAGGTTGTAAAAGAATAAAAGGATTTATCCCAGAAACATTCCCTATACCTCTGCTAAATATGGAAAACATAACAGTTCATAGTTGTTCATTTTAATCCACTGAGTAGAGCGAGAGCAAAACTGATCCTTTAAGAGTGTCAGAAAAGATTATGCCAATAAAAATGCATGAGTCCTAGAAGTGTTGTCCATTCTTAAAAATAATGTTTCTTTAATTGCATTTTATGATTATTTACTGGATTGTGTGGCTCCTTGTAGAACTGTTGCTCAACAAGCACCTTTCCATTTTGGAAAAGGTTCTCTGCATATGAAGTTGGTTCTTCGTGCTTTAAAAATCCTCTAATATGCTGATTAAAAAATGTCTTTAATGTATGGTAGGCTGCCAAGCAGGACACTAACATATTAACAGAATCTGAACTTAGCCTGCGTTATTGTATGCAGGAAGATTCCTTTTCAAATCATGACATGTCTGTTACTATCTGTTCGTGGTTATTTACTGTATGGAGCCTGTTACGGATTTAAATAAACAAAGGATCTTTCTGGAAACTTCATGTGGATAGATAAATTAATAGGTGAATATAGATGAATGGAGAAGAAAAAGAAAAAAAAAAGGAATAGGCAGTGAATCTGCCTCCTCAGTGCTTTAAAAGCCTATTCTAAAATGTTATTGATTAGATCCTGCTAGGTTTTGAAAAATTTTCTGCACAGATCCTCTAAGTGAGAATCTGATTTTTTCCAATTTCAAATAGTATATATAACATCAGTTAGGGGAGAGTTAGGATTCTTCCAGTTGAGCATGGTAAGTCTGTGTGCCAGTAGTGTAGTAAAGGCAATCACAGTTTATTTGTCCTTCTCCACTTTAAGCCCATCTGGAAGTACACCAAACACAGCTGTTAATCGGTTAGGACGAATTGGGACCCCAAGGCTGTCTGAAAGGCATTTAAAAATGTTGGTGCAGAATGATGTTAATTTGGTGCAGGCCCAAAACATGTGACCCAGTGAAGCTGGAACTTGATTGCAGCGTTCACAGGTTGGCTCTTGCGCTGGAAACATTTTGGACAATTTTAAGCGAGACAGATGTGCTCGATATATAATTTTGAGTTGAATAATTGTATGCTTTGCGCATATGGAGCGCGAGTGAGTTCTCTGCATTGCTACCTTCCACTCTTTTTCTGATATGTTGAGGGAGAAATCCTTTTCCCATTGTTCTCTTGGATCTTTAAAATGGGAGGGACTGTAAAATGGTTTTATATATTGCAGAGATGCTGTCTAAGTCCTTGAAACTGATCAATATTTTTTCCAGCATAGTGGGAGGTGAGGAAAATTAGGCAGGTTCTGTTTAACAAAGTTTCTAATTTGAAGATAACGAAAGAAATGTGTTGCTGGAAACTTAAATTTAGAAATTAAATGTTTTTAGGATCTGCGGTTGGTTGCCCCCCTTCCCGGGATTGGTTCCAGCCTTGCACCGTGTGTTGGCTGGGATTGGCTCCAGCAGACCCCCGTGACCCTGTGTTCGGATTCAACGGGTTGGAAAATGAATGGATGGATGGATGTTTGTAGGATGCAAAGACGTTGTCCATGTACAGATCTCTTAAGTGATTCAATCCCAGATGTTTTCCAGACATTAAAAACTACATATGTTTGTGAGGGTAGAAAAAGGTGGTTCTCGTGCAGAGGTGCCTCCGATAAAAGATTCATGTGGATGTTTTATTTGGGAACGAAAAATGATTCTCTATGGCATCGCTGTGACTCTTATTTTTAAGAGTCTTCCAAAAGGGTATAAAGATGCATCCAGAAAACGGAATTGTTTTAATTTGTATATTAAAATCTAACATGTTTCGTTAGATGTGTCGTTTATCTTTGGTTTATCAGAAATGTTCGTTTCACTTAAGCGCAATTAGCGAATAAGCCTCGATTAAATTGAGACGCAACGCTTTATTGAGCCAGCTCTAGTTCCACCAAAGACGGTTAAAGTTGTAATTATGTGATAACTTTATCATATCAGGAGGATTATTTCTGCGATGCAATGTAAAAGATTAATATTTTTCCATCAGTGTTTGGGGAATAACTGCCCTGAGGGACAAAGAGAATCATAGCGGGGTTTAGAGAATGTGCCTGTGGACCCGGGCAAACATAAAGGAGGTTTAGAGGACGTGCCTACAGCAGACTGGTATTAATGACACGTTATAAGTTCCACTACAGAACAATATTACAATAGTATTATATTTACTTCATTGTAGGATAACAGGTTTTTACACTTTTGAACTCCAAATTTAATTTAATGGTTTGTTGGCGGAAGGCAGTAAACTTCACCGCAGGTCTGGGGTAGCAGTTAAAGATCAGTGATATTAAGATTAAATCATGTTAGGTGTTAAGGTTTTTTTAAGGTTAGGCGTTAGTGTGGTTATAATGCAGTATACATGGTTAGGATTATGCGTAAAGTTTAGGGGTAAGTGGTGTTGTTAGTGTACTATAATATACCCGTTTAGGGTAAATTATGGTTAGGGTCAGTGTGGTTTGGGGATAGTATACACGGGTATGACTGCGGAGAATTAAGGATGCGAGTTAGTATTGTTAAAGTTGTGTTTTGTGTGGTTAGCATGTAGTGCAGAAGCAAGGTAATGTGACTTCCGCCGTGAAACTTTTGGTCTAGAACTGCTGCCGTAGAGCTGCGGTGACGTACGGCTGTGCGGCTTTGCAGTTAGATGCTTCTCGTCAGACCGCTGCAGCTGCTTTAATGACGTTTGAAGCCTCGGGCGTCATCAGTAACGTGGCTGTAAAGTTTTGATACAAGCTTCGAAGCAGTGAGCTTCATTAAGCCGATACGAGCTTCTTTAGCCTCGGTATTAAAACGTCCTGTCCATGTGTCCCGCTGTTCATGCAACAGCACTGAGGATCGTCTGCTCTTAGTAGCGTAACTGCGTAAGTCTGGTCTTGATCTGCAGCTAGTTATGATACTGTCTCAGGTACGATGCAACTGGCCTCCTGGCTTTTTTGGCTGAATTGTTGCTGCGTTTACTCACTCTCTTGGCTGGAGGAACTTGTGTGCCTGTGTTAATGGTGGGATGTACTGTAGCACAGCAGCGTTGTGTTTGTGATTGGCTTCTCCTTGTCATGTGACTGTTCGAGTCAAACGATGTCAGTCCCAATATCTTCCTAAGTCAATAATAATTTAGAAATCTGCCTGGTAACCGGCCCTTTTGCTGTATGGCTCGAGTCAACCAGATGTCAAGAAAGTAATGGCATCTATTAAGAGAGATGACCGCCTGACCGTCTCCCAGTGTTTAGTATGCGGCGCAGTGGCAGGCGTTTTCAGTCGGACCGTCACTTCCCCGTTAGACGTCGTGAAAGTCCTGGGCCAGGTCGGAACGTTTCATACTAGAAATGGATTTTGGAACACTTTTCGCCAGGTGTATCGCTCCGAAGGCATTGCGGCGTATTGGAAGGGGAACTTAATTGCCTGCATGCGTTTGTTTCCATACAGTGTAGTTCAGCTGGCATCTTACAAGAGGTACGTATAGTCTGGTACGCTACAGTCATGTGGTTTTATGAGCCTTAATTTACAGTCCATTATGTTTTGTAGTATTGTGCGCATTTTGATGCCCTATAAAAAGACTAAATTCGAAAGTGGTCACTCTCGAAGTTAGTCGTTTTATATGCAATAGTTTGACAGAGACTGGCACAAAGGTGTGTTTTTTAACAAAATGTCTCGGACTTGAGTTATTTATCTTTTATTTATAGGCAGTTAAAGTCTGTCGTCGATTCACTTTTACTTCCCTGCTCATTTTAATCACCTTCTACAAACATTATGTGGTTGTGGATTTTTTGAAAAATATTAAACGTTTTTTTAAAGTACTTGGGTATTTTATCCACACTACTAACGACCACCAACCCACCACCAACTTTACTAACGGCATTCCTTCGCATTCATTTTCTTCCAAAGTGCTTCTCTCAGTCGGTTAAACGAGGGTTACTTTAGTGCATCGACTCTCCCCTGCTAACAAATCAAAACGGCCATCACGCCTTACTGTATTAACCAATCCGAGTGCAGGAATGGGCTCAGCAGGTTGTGACGTAGCATAAACAACATCTGCACCATGCCAGGCATGCAAGCGCCTGTCCACGTCAGTTGTCGAAGGGTTGAGGTAAATAGTTAAGCTGCTATTTCTGGATAAAATATGGATTTCTTCCCTGCTGAAGTCTCGTATTAGATCCTCGTCACGTAGTGGTGGTATGGTGGTTAAAGTTACAACCTCACAACTCCAAGCTGCCCGGTTTATCCTTTTGCGCATTAGGTAATTGGCAAGTAAGTGAGCCCAGCGATGAATCGATATATAATGTGGCCAAGATTGGATCTACGTTACCTTGGTTATGAAATGGATACGTGGTGACAGAAACAGAACGAGTAAAGTATTGATCGTAGGCACCGTTTATTGTTGTCGCCTGCTTTCGCAATGAACGTCACCACAGCGTATTTGGTACAATGCACATTAAGGGGGATTAATGTCGCATTTATGTCACCGTCAAATTGTACAAATTACTTAGCGTCTCCCCGGGAGACAGTAGTACGTTTCAATTCAAACACCTCAGCACATTGGAAATCAAACCTACATTTGTGAACAGAGTGACCTGCAAAACTCCAGGCGGCAGCTAACTGTAGCAGTTCACGGTACTTGAAATGCTAAAATCATTCATCCACTCAGATTCTGAACCCTCATTTTTTATAAGGTACCCTAGACTCTAGGGCCTAGAGTCTAGAGTAGCCCTGGCCTAGACCATAGGGCCTAAGCCAGGCACGAGGAAGACTAATCAACAACCATGTCTGATCCTGTGAGCTTTTTTGAAGCTTGGTAGAATAAAAGTAAAATGATCAATACATCCAGACGCTGTAGCCACTACCCGTGCTTAGTAAAATGATTGAAATGCAACATACAACTAACTATAGCCATTAATTTTGCAAATGCAACATACAACTAACTATAGCCATGAATTTTGCAAATACCTTGTTTGCAATAATGTTCCACTACCAGACATCATTCCAGAATATATAAAATAAATCAAATTTAATTTAAATGTAGTATCAATTTAGTGATTCTGCCTTTGCTATCCTGTAGTTAGTGTGACGGAGACAGAGCTATCTTCCTTTGTATTTATTGCGTTCATTTAGGTAAGTGTTGCTTGCATGGCTGGTATGTTCATATTCACCACTAGAGGGCATCCACTGTCCATGTAATTAAAAGCCAATAACCAGATAGGATTGGATCATGGCGACCTTGAATGTTTCTACTGCTAACACGTTGACAAATGCCTTTATGATATGTGTATTAACAAGTCATGCCAATAATTAGGTGAGTCTGGTAAAGCAAGTAGCCAGCCTGATGTGTCTTGGCATTTTGTAGATTTATGTATATGAAAGTTTTCATCAGTTTTTGCAGAAATGCTCTCATGCTCAATGGGAATACATCTGGGAGGCCCAGGCTGGCAATGTCCACAAAAGGGCTATTGATAATGCCAAGGGTTATTACGACACCTACTGTACCACAAAACCTTCTGTCATTGTCAAAGTGTAGTGGCCTTAATCTGTCACTGATTAATACCTTGAATCCTGAGTGGTAATGGGGACAACTAACAGAGACAGAATTTCACTTTCCACTGCTGTCTGAATCGGAGAAATACTCTCAAACAGTATAGTCCCGGAGTAGCAGGTTTCACCATGTCAAGTGTCCTTGCATACAGTATAGTGTCATACACCATTTAAAACCGTTTTTGTTAGGCCTACTTGGCAGCACCAACATGGAATGTGTTACTATATAACAGACCCTTTTCTTGTCCCGATGGAGATTTTGGAACGGTAACTTCAGTTACCATAGTTACCTTGCCAAATGTGAATCATTACCTTCTGCGAGAAGTACCAAGAGAATTGTGTAACTACTTGCCATGACAGATAATTGCTGGTATTGCCAACCAAAGCGTTTTAGGTTATACTAATGATCATCGCATATTACCCAATTCTGTACATAGACTGGTACTGGGTTAAACTGTTTTTTAGTTTTTTGGGTTTTTTTTTTTTGCCTTGCTATGTAAAGTCAGCTACTTTGTTCTTAAATATTTGCATTCAATGTGTTTACTACCTGAGTGAAGCCATCTATTTACTTTAGTAGGCTGAAGTTTCTCAGTACCTTCATTTAGATCTGGTGGCTTATTTCTTTACAGACCTCCCCTCCTCACTGTCTTTCTGATTGTTTATCTGTCTTTCTTTTTTCACAGGCACAATATTCACATTTGTTTTTCCAATTTATTTCATCAACACTTGGCTTAAACGATCGAATTTCAAAAAATAATGTTATTATTGTAACATTTTGCTTATGTGTGTTGTCAGAAGACTTTAAATCTCACTATAATATGATTGTTAGCCAAACCTACATATTCATTGTTATTTTTGAATACTGTGTTCTCGTTTATACGGTGATCCTTTTTGCAAGAACTGGGTATGTTTGGTGGTCTGACTTTAGAAATTATCCCATGTCCACTTATAATATGTTAATCAAAAACAACTGTTGTGGTTGAGCAACCTAGAATAATGTTGCAGTGTAAGCTTCGGTTTTTATTGCAAAAGGATAAATATAAAATGCACTCAAAGGGTAACTTTTTTCAGTGTCATATTTGGTGCGTATTATTTGCACAATTTAACTGAGTAGGTTGCACTTCAAAAGTTCACTGACAACGAGTGGCATGGCATGGTAATCACTGAATTGGCAGTCCATTTTTACACACCTGTTGAGACAAATGCATTTTCCAGCCATTTTGAAATGCATCTATGAATGTGGCCTAAAATCTATGTATTGCAAACAAACATATGACCCTTTTTTCACCATTTGTTCCCAATAAATCTCATTTTTTTTCACCAAAAGCAAGATAATAGATTCTTCAAAACAGGTTTTTTTATGTACCCTGGAATGTGTGGTTTTTGGCTTCACTGGATGTACCTGAAACTTTAATCTAACATAACTATGAAGCTCAATGCACTACGATGAGTGGCATTATGAGAGGCAAGTTCATAAGTCTTAAGTCTGCTGACTCTATCTGAACTTTCAATAGATACCAGTACATGTTGCTATTCATTGGAACAGTGCAGTAAGTATAAAAACTTTCATTAAGTAAATACTCATCATGCATAGTAACCCCATAGTCAAATGACTAGGTCTCTGTGCATAAAGGGTTATCTCCTGCCAGGGCTCTTAAGATGAGTTTGAAGAATGGCTGGCATTGAACTTGGCCATCTTGTAGGATATAGAGCTTAGGGTAGCTGATATGAGGAGAATATAAGCAGGATGAGTAAACAAGCAATTTGTGCTGAGTCAGTCCCACAAATGGAAAATTTATTTTTGGTCTCCTTTTCTTAGTCTATCAAAAAAAAGTGTTGTTCTCAGAATAGTGAAAATCTTTAGGGATTGTTTGAGTCACTTTGAAGGCTTAATAACCAAAGCATTAGCCATCCATTTTCTAAACCCACCTATCCAGAGCAGAGTCACATATTATTTCTAAGATAATGTGTAAGCATGAAATTGCCTAATCCCTACATTTGACATTCATGCCTACTTTCTGTTGAATGTCTTCATTTTTAAGTGTTTTATTAATTTTGCACACATGTCACAATGTGGTTTTCAATGGCCTTTTCAGTTCAGATTTTAGTTTCCTGTTAGACAGTGTCTTATTCATTTCCTGTTTAAAGGCAGGATGCTATGAGGTAATAAAACTGAAATGTAAAATTAAATCAGTTATACTTAATTTTATTTTTAAAGTAATTCTTGCCTTTATGTACGGTAAAGCAATTTAAAAAAATAAGAATATTTATATTAAATGTCAAATATGCATGTACATTTTCAAGTGAAATAAATTATACCAGATTGCATTTGTCACCATTTATGCCTTACCGATGTATGTGACATTAAGTAACATTTTCAAACTTGCCTATTCCAGTCCAGGGTCAAAACCTTTTCCAGTATCCCTGGGTGTAAGGTAGACACTTACTCTGGACTGAGTATCAGTCTATTGCAGGGTTATATCATGCACACACCCACCCATATGGGACCACATATATAACTGAAAATTAACCTAATGTGGAGGAAGACACAGGCAGACAATGTGCAAATTCAATACAAACAACAGCCAAGGTGTAAGATTTTGATCCAGGGAGCCAGCACCAGTCACTTGCTACTTTGTCTTTGTCTTTGCGTAGAGGTAGAATTTTTTTCTTTCTCGTTAAGTGATTTTCCCTGCTTAATGCACCTAGATGTTTGTTTGAGGAAGAGACCTAGTAGTGCTGCATACTGTAACATACTGATTAATGCTAAAACAGCTGTGTTTGAAGATCTATGTAGATTGTCACTTATTTAAAAATGATTTTTTGTTTTACATTCATCAACTATCCATGCTTCTTTATAGAAATGTTTCCATAATAAGCAGAAATCTATGTCACACTTTTTAAGTTGTCCCCTAAATAGTTTAGCTTTCTTTTCATCAAAGTAATCTTTAACTCTTATTAAGGAGTTGTATTCTTTTTTGTACCTATTTCCTAGGATTCTCCACTTGTATATGGACGACCGAGGATATATCACACAATGGGGGGCCATTGTGGCTGGAAGTCTGGCAGGAATTGTTGCCACTCTGATAACCTATCCGGCTGATGTAATTGAAACCCGTCTTATAATTCAGAACAAGAAAAGCCCATCCTACAAAGGAATTATGGATGCTTTGCGCACCATCTGTAAAAATGAAGGGTTCCTTACTTTGTATCGAGGGGCCTCCCTTACTTTAATAGGTAAGTAAAGCAGTATCAGAACTGGTGAAGAATGAATCCAATTGTTTCAAATACAAATGGAGATTTTTGTTTTTTATTTAAAGCCCCTTCATTGAAACAAATGGGGAAATATTTCTCTGCTGTAAACGTAAGATTTTGGAGTTAAAAACATCAAAAATGCTTTTAATATGTTAACCATTTCATTTTCTCCAATTTTAGTTTAGATAATTTTTGTATAAAGTAAGAATATTAATAGTGTTTGCTATATATGTCTTGAATCTAGTAGATTTATGTAACCTTATATGGAGGTTTTAGTTTTAGCCTCAATACTATTAATACAAATTCAAAAAAATTGATTGGAAATATGTGTGCATTTTATTTTACATATGTTATGTAGTAAAATTTAGAGATTATTCAGTAGTCTCTTTTAAGATGCATATTAATTGTAGTCTTAGCTTACTTCAGAAATTTAGAATACCTTTGTTTTGGTTTTTTTTTTGTAAATGCACAAAAATCACATTGCAGAAAACTGGAATAGATTAGAAAATTATTTCAACAGCTTGCAGCCAGTTAAATTTGTAGAATAGGAAATGGTTAACCAGAAGTGCAGAAATACATTTATGCTTATTAAATTATGTCTAAAAATGGGATCGTGTCACAATAATGTCAGATGCCGTACAATTACGAATATTTTGTTAAAATGTGAAGGTTCTACTTAACATATTTCTGAAAACATTTTAACTGTGTTTTGTGCAAGTCTTTCTACTGCAGTAACTTTTTTTTTTTTTTTACTTTTATAGGTGCAATTCCTTTCTCTTGTGGAGCTTTTTTAGTGTATATGAACCTTGATAAGCTTTGGGGCGAGCCAAGTTTCAAATTTGGACCATTTCAGAATTTCATAAGTGGCTGTTTGGCAGCTGGATTTGCACAGACACTGTCATTCCCTTTTGACACAATTAAGAGGAAAATGCAGGTAAATTTATAATTTTCCACACTTAGTGGGATGTTAATGAAAGTAAATGTTAAGTTGTTAAGGGTGGAGCTTTATTAGTTAACTAGCAAAATACCCGCACTTTGCAGTGGAGAAGTAGTGTGTTAAAGAAGTAATGAAAAAGAAAAGGAAACATTTTAATAATAACATAACATGATTGACAATGTAATTGTTTTGTCATTGTGATGAGTGCTGCTGGCATATATATATATATATATATATATATATATATATGACCTGAAATTTGGTACTCGCATACTATGTGACCTCTACTGTCCACTTTTGGGGAACAACCTCCAAGGTTATTCCTCTTTTTCTTTTATTGTAGAATCAACTCTTGTCAGCAGCCAGCAGGGCGGCCATGCAGCGCATGCATACAGGCGCCATTCTCGTCCCTACCATCTTCGCCATCACTTCCCCTACCTCTTCATATCTTAAGGCTTCAATCTGCCTCAAGAATGATTTAAGTACCAGCTTAAGTGAAAAATTAAAGAAAACGTACTAAGTAATTGCAACACAAGCACTGACTTCAGCAGTTTTAACGCAACAAGATGCCAACAAGAGAAGAGAACAAAGGGGCTGCTAGGGTGGAAAAAGGAGAGCTGCTCAGGAAGCAGCAAGCACATCAACCTCTGAGCAAACAAATGCTAAACATACAGAGAAAGAGTATGAAAACTATGAATGCGCAAGTCAGTTGTATTCACTGCACATTATCGTGTAGTATGCCGTTAACGGTTTAATATAAAAGGGATCCATGCTACACATCAGCCTGGTGCTAGTTTAAACCAGCTGCAATGAAAACAGATGGTATGTCAGTGCTGGAATTTTCTGTATTAAGTTGGATCTTATTAAAAGGCTGAATTTAAAATTAGCCAGCTCCCAAACTTTATTATATATTTTTTTTACATAATCTCACATTACAGCATCATGTTGGACATCTCTAAAGGAGGACACTGCTGCAGTTACAAATAAATGAGTACCAGTACAACAGCTTACTGAGTTGCTAAGGCATTTACTGTACCATTGGCAGTTGTGAAATAAGGGCGTGGTACTTGGATACGGATAACATTACATTATGCTTATCAAGGTCTAAGCTGTATATCAACAGAATATTACAGTTCACTTGAAACATATTTCCACCACTTACTGCAATATTTTTGGTTTCTATGTATAATTCGTGCAGATATTAAAAGGTAAATATATATTTTTCAGCTGTAGGATTAAATGTTAGTTACACTGTGAATTTAACCACTGCAAGTTAATGAAAGGTAAATTGTATCTGATTTTTCTGCGTAGAGTTGAGTGGCATCTTAGCTTTCTGTGTATGCTTTGGCACACTGGATTGAACGTTTTACTCAAATTTGATTACTTTGATGTAAACTTAAAATTTCTTTAACCTATTTTATCATAACATATTCAAACCTATTTCAGCCAATTGAGGATCATATGAGGCTGGAACCTATCCGTGTAGCAGTAGATGTAAGGAAGAACATAACCCTAGACAAGATGCCATCCATTGCAGGGCCCACTCAGCATAAATACATGCTTACTCGCATGGGGTCAGTTACAAATTGCCAGTAATCTTGAAATGTATGTTTTTCATGCAGGTTTACGTTGTACAACATCTGCAAGATCAGACCTTATCTGACAGAGTATGCTGCACAACTACTGGTCCAGACTTTGGTCTTGTTGCATTTTGGATTATTGCAACTCACTTCTGGCAGGAGTACCTGCTTGCACTGTGAAGCTGCTACAAATTGTCCAGAATGTAGCAGCCCATCTTGTAGTTAACCATCCAAAATGGGTATATGTCACTCCACTCTTCAGGTCACTACATAAGCTCCCTGTAGCAGCACTCATCAAGTTTAAATTCCTGATGCTTGCCTACAGAGTAGTCAGTGGGTCAGCACTTGTGTAAATGGGGACACTTGCATGGTTCTATGGTTGATGGTGATTGCAAAAGCTTAAAACATTTAACGGTTTCTCTTCTAGGCACAGAGTCCTATTTTGCCTCATTGTGGTGGAGTTAATGTCCATTTTTCTGGCATGGTTGACTGCTTCAGACAAGTTATAAAAATTAAAGGCATCCACTGTCTTTGGGATGGATTGACAGCCAATCTACTAAAGGTACGTTCTTGTGATTATTGGTTTGGCAACTCTTTTTTTTTTTCATTTTTCCTTTGCACTTAATGAATAATATTATACAGGATAGTTACAGTATGTATAGCATGTACCTACTGCAGTGTTGCTATAAAATGAAAATCTATAAATGAAATCAAAAGAAATAATGTCAAATAACACTGCTGTTATTATATAACACTTCCAGTTATTCTACAGTCAGAGAGTACTGAATATGGCTGAACCTGTGTCCAGTGCAAGTTACTTACAAATTATTTTAGTATATATGTACATTTTGAAAAAGTGCTGTTTTAACTTGTTGACTTAAGTCAAAGTCAAAGTGAACTTTATTGTCATCTCAACCATATACAAGTATACAGATAGACGAAATTGCGAAGCTCAGGGTCCACAGTGTAACAACATGATGTGCAAATAGTAAATTAAAAATAGAATAAAAATTTTAAAATTTATAATTAAAACACAAACAAGACAAGACATTGTGCAAAGATAGGACAAACAAGTAGCAGCAATATTGATGTGTAAGATATGTAATATAATAAGTAAATAAATAATAAATAATAGATATAGATAATACAGAAATTATCAGTGTATGATAATAGTTGTTTAAGACGTGTGTAAACAATGACAGGTCAGAATGTTTCATAAATCCTTATAGGTCAGTATGAGATTTTCAGTTCTTAGCTGGATAGTGGTTTTCATGTATAAAAGTTCTGTTTTTAGTGGTGGTTGAGGCCGTGTGGAAGGTCCCAGGGGGCAGCCTGGTGTTAAGGAGTCTAACAGCTTGGGGATAAAAACTCTCCTGCAGCCTCGCAGATTTGGCTTTGATGCTGCAGTATGTTCTCTTGGATGGCAGAAGCGTGAAAAGTCCATGTGAGGGGTGTAAGGGGTCCTGCACAATGCTGCAGGCCTTGCGGACACTGCGTTTGTAAAATATGTCCTGTAGTGAAGGGAGAGGCACCCCAATAATGTTCTCTGCTGTCTTCACTGTCCTTTGCAGGCGCTTGCTGTCGGATATGTTGCAGTTGCCATACCAGACAGTGATGCAGCTGGTCAGGACACTCTCTAGGATGCCTCTGTAGAACATGGTGAGGATGGAAGGGGGAGGACGTGCTTGATTCAGCCGCCTCAGGAAGTGTAGTCTCTGCTGGGCTTTCTTGATTAGTGATGAGGTGTTATGTGTCCAAGTAAGTTCCTCAGTTAAGTGCACACCGAGGAACTTGGTACTCCTAACAATCTCCACATCTAAACCATTGATGCTGAGCGGGATGTGGGCAGGACGTGATTTTCTGAAGTCCACGATTATCTCTTTTGTTTTGTCGACATTGAGAGATAGATTGTTGTCTTCACACCATGCGGACAGCCATTTCACCTCATCTCTGTATGCTCTTTCATCATCCCTGCTTATCAGTCCAAGCACCGTCGTATCATCCGCAAACTTGATGATGTGATTGGTGTTGTGCGTGGCTGTGCAGTCGTGAGTCAGCAGGGTGAAGAGCAGTGGACTAAGCACACAGCCCTGCGGTGCTCCAGTGCTCAGTGTGATGATGCAGGAAGTGTTGTGGCCCATCCGAACTGACTGGGGCCTCTCTGTCAAGAAGTCCAGGATCCAATTGCAGAGGGTGGTGTTTAGGCCCAACCTGCTCAGTTTTACAACCAGCTTTGAAAGGGATGATTGTGTTGAAGGCAGAGCTAAAGTCTATGAATAGCATCCTGACATATGTGTCTTTTTTATCCAGATGTGTCAGGGAGATGTGAAGGGCAGAGCATATGGCATCCTCAGTTGACCTGTTTGACCGGTATGCAAACTGAAGAGGGTCAAGGGAGGCAGGGAGATTAGTCTTTATGTGTGACATGACTAACCTTTCGCCTTAAGACAAGGATGGTCAATTTTTGTGGCTTTCTTAATTCCAAAAACATCATACCTGAAAGTTAATTATACAGTATTAATAATAATTATTAAAACACATTTTCAAAGAGCTTAGGCAAGTTGTGTTTAAAAACTATGGTATGTATCTTATAAAATCATGTAGATTTGCTTAAAATCCAAGGGACACAAATCTTATAGTCTGTGTAAGGTCCAAGGACATTGAAGATCTGAATTTGCAGTTGTATTGACAGTGTGAATAATAATGAATTTGAGGCTGATTGAACTGTACAAGGCGTGTACAGACAACAATTAGAAGAACTTTGCTCATCACCAAGTATTGAAAATGTCAGCTTTGATTAAACACCTATTAATTAGCCATGAGTCACAAATTCTAGTTTCTCAACATGCCAAATATCAGCTTTTTCTGAATTCTGGAATAACTGGGATTAATTCATTACATTTACTGTTCTTATATGTTTATATGTATTTAGAAATTGAAGCCAATGTAACTGGCTGGGGCATCTTACTGCTTCTGTTATTTCTCACTGTTGGTCAATAATAATAGGACTGGCTTATGTATAAAACCCAGTGAGTACCGTCCATATTTACCGTTACGTTAGAACAGTTGTTACTTAGTTTTCATGAGGTTTTACTTTAAATATCTGTGAATTTGCTGCTAGTTATGTATGTGTTCTTCACTTTTAGTGAGGGTTTCAAAATTTTGGTGCATCTCACATCTGGCTAAACATGTCTCAATAACTGGAATAGCCGATATAACATTAGTTCACTTGTATAGTATATGAGGTGGCATCTTAATTTTAGATTAATAAAAAAAAAACAAAATGCATAATTCAGCTAGGTCCAAAGATTTGTCATTGCTTTGACTCATCAGTTTCTGTGGATAATTGAAATATGTTAAACCAGGTGTGATCAACGTGGGTCCTGGGGGGGCCACAATAGCTATAGGTTTTGGTTCATAGTTATGGATAATAATTTCCTTATCTTAAAGAAACAGTAAGAGGAATATCACAGATTAAAACAATTTGTACCTGCTATAAGATTATTCTGTACAATTATAGTTACTAGGTCCTAATAATCTCAGACTCGTACATTTTCTTCTTGTATTCCTTGAAAATATCTAACTACTGTATCTGTCTTTTCCAATTTTAACTTGCTTATTATTTAGCAGGTTATATGAAGAAACCCTAGATGGGGCATCCACCATATTGGTCCAATTTAGAATTACTAATTATCCTAACATGATATCTAATTAGGGAGTCCAATTTACAATTTAGGATCTGTGAGGCAGCAGTAACATATGCCTGTAGAGATATCACTCAAGTTAGTCACATCAATGCAGGACACAATTTTCCTTGCCAAGACAAATGTGTCCTTTACATTCAATAAGAAATTTAACAACCTTCATCTCTCAGTGCTTTGTTTTAATTTACAATGCACCAAGCTTTGAAAAAGTGCTGTTAGAGTGGCCAGACAGAAGCCACTCCTTAGTAAAAGGCACATGGCAGCCCGCCTGGAGTTTGCCAAAAGGCACCTGACGGACTTTTTAGACCATGAGAAACAAAATTCTCTGGTCTGATGAGACAAAGATTGAACTCTTTGGTGTGAAAGCCAGGCGTCACGTTTGGAGGAAACCAGGCACCGCTCATCACCAGGCCAATACCATCCCTACAGTGAAGCATGGTGGTGGCAGCATCATGCTGTAGGGATGTTTTTCAGCAGCAGGAACTGGGAGACTAGTCAGGATAAAGGGAAGGATGACTGCAGTAATGTACAGAGACATCCTGGATGAAAACCTGCTCCAGAGCGCTCTTGACCTCAGACTGGGGCGACGGTTCATCTTTCAGCAGGACAACGACCCTAAGCACACAGCCAAGATATCAAAGGAGTGGCTTCAGGACAACTCTGTGAATGTCCTCGAGTGGCCCAGTCAGAGCCCAGACTTGAATCTGATTGAATATCTCTGGAGAGATCTTAAAATGGCTGTGCACCGACGCTTCCCATCCAACCTGATGGAGCTTGAGAGGTGCTGCAAAGAGGAATAGGCGAAACTGGCCAAGGATAGGTGTGCCAAGCTTGTGGCATCATATTCAAAAAGACTTGAGGCTGTAATTGCTGCCAAAGGTGCATCGACAAAGTATTGAGCAAAAGCTGTGAATACTTATGTACATGTAATTTCTCTGTTTTTTTTTATTTTTTAATAAATTTGCAAAAACCTCAAGTAAACTTTTTTCACATTGTCATTATGGGGTGTTGTGTGTAGAATTCTGAGGAAAAAAATGAATTTAATCCATTTTGGAATAAGGTTGTAACGTAACAAAATGTGGAAAAAGTGATGCGCTGTGAAAGCTTTCCGGATGCACTGTATATGGTTGAAATAGTGTTTTATTCTAATTGTTATTTTCAGTCTTCCATGGAAGCGGGTAAGCTCCTAATGCAACTACATTTTCAATTTTATATTTAGAATGTCAATCAAGCATTGAGGTTTTTGCCAGTTCTAATCTCTATCTAGTTTACATGGGAAATGAAGATATCTGAAAGATTTGCTTCTAATGTTTCTTCTTCATATACAAACTTTTGCCTTTAAAAACTGGGTTTGTCCAATCTGTTTTGCTTTATTCTGATTTTGCGTTTCATTACTTTGGATATTTTTTTGTTTTTTTATTATTAATACTTTTTATGTATTCCAGTGATATATGTTAGGTTCTTTGGGAACTATTAGAACATTAGAAAAAAATTGACAAGAACAAGCCATTCAGCCCAACAAAGCTCTCCAGTCCTGTGCACTGTAGATGCCACATGGGCTGGATGGGCCAGGAGAGGGAGCAGACTCAGAAGAGAAGACCAGAAAGGGTGGATGGACAGCTCGTTTAAAAAATAAATAAATAAATAAATAAATAAATAAGACATCGTTAGGGGTTTTTACTCCCCAGCACGCTAGATGGCAGCAGCCCTGGTTTTCAATGCCCAGTGCGGAGTCATCAGGGCATACTGGGAAATACAGCCCGGCAGGGCAACCCTGCTGGGGTCACGGGATGCCACAAGAGGGAGCTGCAGGGAGACAAGCTTCCTACTGTGATGGACTTCCGTGTGACCCAGAAGTACTTTGATCGGGCAATTACCCTGGCACCAGAAGTACATTAAGTTTACTGTCCTATAGTTAGTTGGATCTGCCCGCTCATCATTGTTCTATAATGGAACAATATGTGTTATTTCTCACACCTTAGGGACTTCCTCCCCAGTAGTTTTCAAAAAATATGCATTGAATTTATATATACACTTTCTTTGAAGATAAATGTATCCTGGCTATGGTGATTAGTTTGATTTCAGCTCAGTTAATCCAAGCAGTACTTTTCCCTGTACAATTTTTAAATCACTAAGTACCTCCTTGGTAGTCCATGTTACTGCTGGTAGTGGATTGGGTTGGGGCAGAGGGAGGGTTATCCACTTCCTCACATGTGAAAACCTCAGGAAAATGTTAGTTTAGAGCATTGCCATTCCAGTGTCTGTATATTTCTGTTCCTAATATGCTTCATCTCCTTTTTGACTGTTCTTTTACTGCTACAATACTGAAAGAATCTCCTTTGGTTATTTTTTGCATTATCTGCAGTATTTTCTTCTAACTGTTTTTTTAGCTTCCCTAATATCGTTCTTAATCTTATCTCAAACACCAACCACAGGGTGTATGAGAGCATATTAGTCTTTTGTGCCTTATAGTACTGCATTTTCTTTTGCAGCATCTTTTTATCTCATATTTATACACAGCAAGTTTTTTTTTAATTTCTTAATTATTCCAAATTGTGGAATGCACTTGTCTGGCATTATATTTAAACATTTTTAAATCTGTTCCAATGCTGCTCATCTGTCTTCACACCTAAAAACTTATAACAGTTTATCCAGCACCCCATGACTACAATATACTCCTTTAAACTCCCCTTTCTTAATATTATTAAAAAGATGCACATTGAAATTAATATACTACACTCCTAAAATAAGGTTTATATCCTTAATACTTTTTAGCCAAATCTGGAAATCCTCACTAAGAATCATCCAATTAAAGAAGGCGTGCATTTAAATTGTTATTCATCAATGGCAACCCACCATTATTTTATTTTTGATACTCTTGGCATTCAATCAAGCAATCAAGTTACTATGAATATTTGTTATTTCACTACTGTTTGTCTATTCATATACAGTTCTAAACCTAGCCTGTCATAAGCACCCTGTGGCCCCCCTGCCCTAGTTTAAATTTTCCTTGGTCAAACTACTCCTATACAGGCCCAATACACTGGTGCCCCTCCAGTACAAATTTAACTTATCACAACATAATGGGTCCCATCTCTTTCTTGAAGGCGTTGCAATGCCCTGTAATCTATATCCTTCTATCCTAAACTAACATTTGAGCTATACCTAATGACTTCTGATCTCCTCAGTCTTATCTGGACTAACATGTGGCACAGGCAGAATTTCAGTGAAGACCACTTTGTCAGTTCTACTCTTCAGCCTGTCACCTAACTCATTAAATATGGAAGACAGAGCTGACAGTCTGCCCTTTTTTAATGTCATTTGTTCCATCCACCCATGGAGGTCTTCTACCTAGCACCCAGAGGGCAACACACTGTGCAAGACTGTTCCTCTGGAACAAAACTACATCTGTGTCTCGTTAATGATTAAGTCCCCCACTATCACAAACTATCTCTTTATGGTGGACTGGTTTTGAGGGGCTCCCTCATAACAGTATTTATGTTAGTTGGGGCTCCTCATAGCAACTTACCACCTTAGAGTTTTCAGAGTCACTGTCCAACTCCATAATGTCCTTAAAAAATTTTTTGATACTTCCAATTCTGGGGTTGATGTCCCCAGACATTGTGCATTATTTACCTTGTGCCCATGTCCAACTGTAACCCACTTATCTATCTCTGCCTGTCTGGTCTGGATTCTCCTCCCTCGACACCTTAGGGCTGCAAACCATCTTCATAAAGGATACCTAGGCCAGGTCTGCCATCAAATTAAGATGTAGCCTTCAGGAAGGCCTGACACATTTAAACCACCCTACAGAAAGTAAAAAACTATAGCCTATTGTGAATGAGTGTGTGTGTGTGTGTGTGAACTAGCATCCTGTCCAGGGATAGTCCCGATCTAGCGACCAATGCTAGTGTGTAATGGTCCAGCTCCACACAAAACATCTAATGGGGAAAACACATTCACATAAGTCTAACGGTGCGTTTTGATTGTTATTAAAACATACCCAGTAGTTGTAATACATTGTGAAAACAGCCTTAAATCTATTTCTGAATTTATGGGATTCCAGGCCTTTTATAAATATGATGAGGACAATTTTAGTTTTGGCTGTGAGATTTTCTTTTATTTGCATTCGGTGAGTTTCCTGAAAGTGTTTTAAGAGTCAGTCAGAGGGGTGTTCTGCTGCAGCACAAAATTGTTGACAGACTGATTAAAATAGCACATGCTTGCTTTATACATAAACAAACATGTCGTATATGCTGTCACATACTTTGAGCAGCTGCCCACATCAGCTGTAAAATTCAACAGACATTCTTCATCAAGGGTTAGTCGGTCATTTTTTTTTTTTAATGAAGACACGTGTACAGTATGCCTCAAAGTATGCTATAAATCGCAAACTATTCCTTTATGAGAGATCATTCATTGTATTTAGTGGGAATCCCCTGCTCCTCTAGCTGTTATGCAATTTCTAAAGTGTTTAATACTATGCACCAGTTGTAAACTAATTTAGAATTTTCATCAATAATAGGATCATTTGATTGCTTCCCTTCATTCATTCATGTTTTGATATCTTTTTAAAGTATCTCACACATACACGTGTATACTTATAAGGTGTTTGGTGCAACATGGCACCAAATCATATCTGTAACTGTATTCTTGCAGTAATGCTGTTAAAACAAGTTTTCTGTGGTATGTTAGCACTGTTAAGTCAAAACTTTCTTTCAAGCTTTATTTGTAGCATTTCTTCATAGATCAATTTATTTTGGAGTTCTTTATGCAAATACACTACACTTGGTGCCAGAATTATAAAACATTTAACTATCTTAAGTAATTTTTCTTTTTTTTTCATTCTAGATTGTCCCATACTATGGTTTGATGTTCAGCACTTTTGAATTCTGCAAGCGTGTGTGCCTCTATAAGAACGGTTTTATTGTATCACCCCTCAGCTATCAGTTGGCACCAGGAGTGGACCAGAGCCTAAGGCCTCAGGAGTTGAGAGAATTGAGGAAATACTTCCACAACAGGAACTTCAAGTCAGAACAGAGCAGTTTGAAAAGCAGGTGGTGAGGAGAAAAGAATGTTGGCAACCTATAGTACTCCACCATACAATCCTTTTTTTATACTGTATGAAATGCGAATGCTTTTATTTATCACTGAAAAATGCATGAAGTTTGATTTGCTTTGTATACTGAACTACAGAAAATATCTGGAACCAATGGCAATAATAATTTGCAAATTAATTTATTCTTAAAAATAGCTTTAGTTAGTATTTAACAGTGAAAGTGCCATCAATAATTTAAAGTGGAGTGGAAGTTCAACTTGTATATCAAATATACAAGTGCATAGATATAATTTAATCAGTGTACTTTACTCTTCTGCTACCACTGCACAAACAAAATGCCAAAGATACTTATTTGCAAGAAATTTCTCAAGCACTTTGTTTTTCTCATTCACTTCTTATCTGCGCTGAGAGTGTTTCTATTACATTATTTATAATGCACACATTTACAATTTATGTTCATGATCTACTTTTGTTATCTTGACTTATGGATGTATCCTCATTAAACACACCTTGGTCAATAGTATGGCATTTAGAAATCGTGATCAATAATCCTTTGTCATTCATCTGTAGCTTTCGTATTGAAATCCATCATGAAGTACTTTACTTTTGTCTTCACATACAACTGTAGTATAAGATGACTTAATCCAAATTGTTCATTTTGTTATGTGGAGAACGTAGGTAGATCTTGGATCTTCTTCCTACGTCATAGATATATAGCCATTGTCTTGACTCCCTCCTTAGAGTCAAGAAGCAGATTTAAGTTAAACTGCTCTTTTTCTTGTCTTGATACAGATCCAGAAAATTACAGTTGGGTAGCTTAATTCCGGACCCTGCTACCTTTTCTTTTAAGAAGACCTTTCTGGTTTCTGCCTTGAATGCACTTTCTCTCCATGTGTGTATGTGTATGTATGTGTGTACAAATATTTAGTTAGAAGGGTTGTGACAAATCTGAAACATTGATTGTGTCTATAGACAATTTTCTCAGGTCAGGTGTGGAGAAGTTTGAAATCACAGAGATTTCTCATTTAGTAAACACTCCTCTCACATGCACCAAAGATTTGAACAAAAAGGCCATGTAGAAAACTAATTAATACATCTATTTCACATTCTTCTTAAGTGTACCATTAACTTTCATGAAGCACAATTCCAGATAATAAAAACAAATAACACATGGACCTCATATTTCCACTGTGGGTTTAATCTCATTATTTTCAATACTTGAAGATGGTAAATGCAATAAGTGATCATTTCAATATATGTTATTTTCAATAGCATTTACTGCATATTGATACTTGATGTTAGTTTATTTACAATTCATTATGTAACTTTTATATGCTCTTTTTAAAATATAATATTTACATGTAACTCTGGCTGTGGTGACTTTGTGTAAAGTATGAAACTTGCTTTCTGGATTCTAAACACTTTCCATGCTGTTGCTTTATTTCATGTCATAGTTTGGCCCTGTAAATCCTGTAGTTTATTTAATGTTCTCTATAGGTTTATAGGTTCATTATTGTTAATATACAGAGTACACTGAAATTCACACTTTGCCACTGTCCATTGCCATGGTAAAGGATATACATGACAATACAATAAACTTGGTTTTTCCAATAAAACCAGAATAAGTGAAATGTCACCAGTACATTGGCATATATAATCATACATGTGAAAATTTCTACACCACCATTTTAATGAGGATGTTTAAAAACACTGTAATATAATATTCCAAATGGTTTTAAAATATATGTTAACAGATATATGTATGACAGATTCATTTTTCAAAGTTTTATATTGGCAAGTAGCAGTTGTGCACTCTGAGTTGCATGAGTGTACCGACAACAACAACTTTTATTTATATACCACATTTTCATACAAATGATGCAACTCAAATTGCTTTGCAGGATGAAGAAAGAGAAAAATGACAAAATATAGAAAATAAAATTAGGCCATACTATTTAACATAGAGTAAAAGTAAGGTCCGATGCCCAGGGAGGACAGCAAAAACAAAAAAAAAAAAACTCCAGACGGCTGGAGAAAAAAAACAAAATCTGCAGGGGTTCCAAAGCCACAAGACCACCCAGCCACTTCTATGCATTCTACCTAACATAAATGATCTCCATCAGTCCTCATGGTATTCAGACTTCACATGGAAGAACTTGATGATGATGGTCATGTGGACCTCAGGCCTTCAATCCATCAAAGTAGGGACTGCACGGTTCTTTGATCGATGATGTAGATCACAACCACAGAAACTCTGATAAAGAACAACAGAGAAAGTAGGGGTTAGTATGGATTTCAGAGCCACCATGAATGATAATGATAATTAAATGCATATACAGAATATCAGGATTAAACTAAAATGAAGCTATGAGAAGGCCATGTTAAAGTAATAGGTTTTTAGCAGTTTTTTTTTAAATGCTTCACTGTATTAGCCTGGCGAATTTTTATCGGTAAGCTATTCCAGATTTTAGGTGCATAACAGCAGAAGGTTACCTCACCACTTCTTTTAAGTTTAGCTCTTGGAATTGTAAGCAGACACTTATTTGAAGATCTAAGGTTATTATTTGGAGTGTAAGCTGAAAGACATTCTGAAATATAGGATGGGGCGAAATTATTTAAGGCTTTGTAAACTATAAGCAGTATTTTAAAGTCAATTCTAAATGACACAGGTAACCAGTGTAGTGACATCAAAACTGGAGAGAGGTGCTCGGATTTTCTTTTCCTAGTTAAGATTCTAGCAGCTGCATTCTGTACTAGTTGCAATCAATTGATGTATTTTTTGGGTTGTCCTGAGAGGAGTGTGTTACAGTAATCTAGTCGACTGAAAATAAAAGCGGGAACTAATTTCTCAGCATCTTGAAATGTTATTAAGAGGTCTAACTTTTGCTATGTTTCTTAAGTGAAAAAATGCTGTCCTAGTAATCTGATTAATATGTGATTTAAAATTCAGGTCAGAGTCAATAATTACCCCCAAATTCTTTACCTCCGTCTTGACTTTTAATCCTAATGGATCAAGTGTATTTCTAATACCCTTATTATATCCTTTTTGCCAATCACTAAAATTTCTGTTTTCTTCTTATTTAGTTTGAGAAAATTACTACTCATCCATTCAGAAACACAAGCAAGACATTGAGTCAGTGAACCAAGAAAGTCGGGGTCATCAGGTGCTATTGATAAATACAGTTATGTGTCATTAGCATAGCTTTGGTAGCTCATGTTTTGCCTTGAGATAATCTGACCTAACGGAAGCATGTAGATCAAAAAGAGCAGTGGACCATGGATAGATCCTTGTGGATATAGAATATCATGTGTCTTTGAAGTATAATTACCAAAACTAACAAGGAATTTTCTACCTGACAGGTAGGACTCAAGCCAATTTAAGACACTGCAAGAGAGGCCCACCCATTGACTAAGGCGATTTCTAAGAATATTGTGAATAATGGTATCAAATGCAGCACTCGGATAAGAGGATGAGAACAGATACATGGCCTCTGTCTGCATTTACCCGCATGTCATTTACTACTTTAACCAGTGCAGTTTCTGTACTGTGATTTGTTCTGAAACCCGACTGAAACTTACTTAGAATAGCATGTTTATTGATGAGGTAATTTAGCTGCATAATGACTGCCTTCTCTAGGATTTTACTTAAGAAAGGCAGGCTAAAAATAGGTCTAAAATTTTCAAAAGCAGAGGAGTCAAGATTATTTTTCTTGAGCAGGAGTTTAACCACAACAGTCTTAAGACAGTCTGGAAAGACCCCTGTATCTAACGATGAGTTTGCTATGTCAAGAATACTATCAATTAGCACGCCAGATACTTCTTTGAAAAAACTTGTTGGTATTGGGTCAAGGACGCAGGTGGAGGGTCTCAGATGAGAAATTATTTTATATAAATCAGGTAAATCTATCCTGGTGAAGAAATTGAATTTGTTTAAAATGGAGTACCAGGGTTTGAGAGGATCAGTATTGGGGATGTGTACTATATTATTTCTAACCTCATTCATTTTGTGATAAAAAACATAGCAAAAGCCTCACAAGTTTAACTGGAAGTTTTTGGAGGTATTCCATTGAGTGACCTGGGACCTTGTGGAGAATAAAACTCTGGGATTACTAGGATTGTGATTTATGTGCATAGTCACTATGAATTAGAAAAGTGTTTTTGAAAATAGATATTTATGTTTTAAGATCTAGAGCACTCTCTTTTCCAAAGGAACATATAAATCATAGGTTGCAATTGTTTTACAACTGGAACACTGCCAATATTTTCATTATGTAAATTGTGGTAGGGCCTTACCAGAAGTTTTATTTATGTGTTCAGACTTTTTTTAATGTTAACATTAGCTTACTGAATAATATCTGTTCCTCTTTTTTAAATGAATGGCGTGTGAACTAGCAAGTCTCACTATTCATATTTCAAAAAATTCAAACTAACAAGAGGTTGTTGCCTCATTTGGCATCAGATCGTTGTGATACACTCTGACAGCATCCTCCTCTGACAAAATACAGATATAAAACATCAAATAAATTGGGAGCCTCTCAACCACCTGCTCAGCAAAATGTATTGGCTATAAACTACTTAAATTGAAAGAGAAATACCAAATTTAGAATCAAACAGTGCTGAGCTTAAAAAGGAAAAGCCACAGTATGATGGAAAGAATACACAGAGTACATCCACTGCACAGCTTGAATATAAGACTCTGGGGTTGATGACAAACCATCATGCAGCCAAGTGTTTTCTGGACAGCACAAAGCCAGCAAACAATTGGAAAAAAACAATGTTCTCTATACCTGTTTGTTTTTCATTGGGACTCTATGCTCCTTTAAAACAAGGGCATCATGCTGCTTGGGTCTTTTCAACAAAGTAGAGGAAGCATGCATAGGGCATCCTTGGTGGCTTTTTCAAATTTAGTGCCATCAGGCCTCCCCAGTGGTGGGTGGAACGAATTGACCTTTTAGCCCAATTCTGATCAGTGTTGTGTGCATTCTTGATACTGATTTACTATTGTCTTCTTTCTTTTTAAATTATTGGAGCTGCCTGTAAGGGAGGCAATTGGCACTGGACTTTTCAATACACTTTTTTATGGATTACATTGCATAACCTTCACTAGAAAACACATGATCAAAAAAAACAACAGCCCTCTTTGTTAATGTCGGGAATAAGAGGCTGCAGCCTTCAAGCATCACCAGTAAACTGGAAGGTTCTGGGTGCAGAGGTGTGCAGACACACACACACACACACACACACACACACACACACACACGGGTAAACCTAAGAACATTGCAGGCCCAATAGAGCTAGCCCAGTTAGCTTAAAACAAGCTGGCAGCATTCGGTAGAAAGACAATTTTGCGTTTTACAAAAGCAGTATTTTTCTAGGTGAGAAATGACATTGGGATTATGATGGAAAATTGGAAAAAAATGCTTAAGAAGACAATATTCAGATTTATAAAAAAAAATTTTATCGCAGGAAGCTGTGCCCCACCTTCTCTTAATGTACAAAAACTTCTGCTGACAAGATAAGTCAGGGTAACAAAGTAGTCTGTCAATAGTGACAGAATTATCAACCTTGGTCCGCACTACTACTGTAAAACAGTTTTAATTTCTGTATCATTATAATGATATATTTTTATTAAGGATTGCAATTTTACATTAAGCATTCTACTGTATTTTATGAAAAATGTTGTTTATATGTTGACCTTTGTAACATGTAAATCATACAGTATCTTCTTCTTCTTTCAGTTTCTCCCATTAGGGGTTGCAACAGCAGATCAACTTCTTCCATATCTTTCTGTCCTCTGCATCTTGTTCTGTTACTCCATCACCTGCATGTCCTCTCTCACCACATCCATAAACCTTTGCTTAGGCCTTCCTTTTTTCCTTTTCCTTGGCAGCTCTGTCCTTTGCATCCTTTTCCCAATATACCCAGCATCTCTCCTCTGCACATGTCCAAACCAACGCAATCTTGCCTCTCTGACTTTGTCTCCCAACCGTCCAACTTGAGCTGACCCTCTAATGTACTCATTTCTAATCCTATCCATCCTCGTCACACCCAATGCAAATCTTAGCATCTTTAACTCTGCCACCTCCAGCTCTGTCATCTCCTACTTTCTGGTCAGTGCTACCGTCTCCAACCCATATAACATAGCTGGTCTCAATACCATCCTGTAGACCTTCCCTTTCACTCTTGCTGATACCTGTCTGTCACAAATCACTCCTGACACTCTTCTCCACCCATTCCACCCTGCCTGCACTCTCTTTTTCACCTCTCTTCCACAATCCCCATTACTTTGTTCTGTTGATCCCAAGTACTTAAACTCATCCACCTTTGCCAACTCTTCTCCCTGCATCCTCACCATTGCACTGACCTCCTTCTCATTTACACACATGTATTCTGTCTTGTTCCTATTGACCTTCATACCTCTCCTCTCTAGAGCATATCTCCACCTCTCCAGGGTGTCCTCAACCTGCTCCCTACTATCGCTAGAGACCACAATGTCATCAGCAAACATCATAGTTCACGGGGACTCCTGTCTAATTTCGTCTGTCAACCTGTCCATCACCATTGCAAATAAGGGCTCAGAGCCGATCCCTAATATAATCCCACTTCCAAGTTGAATGCATCCGTCACTCCTACCGCATATAAATCATACAGTATACAGTACTTAATTCCAAATCTTAACTTTTTGCACACTAACAGTACTTTTTAATCTTTGCTTTTCATTTTCTTTTTAATCAGTAATTCTTTTTATTAATGCAGACAAAAGACTCGAATGACCCAGAGGTCATATAATCTGAAGGTGACAAACTGCATACTGCACATATCCTTTTCGTAATTACTTAAAAACGCCAAGCTACATTTGACAGTAGAATTTTATACAGTTGTTTTAAAATTAATACAAGTGACATACAGATCTTCATTTATAATAACAATTACTTATACATTTATTAATCAATTTCACATTTTCTCATTTTACTCGAAGTAAAGCTTGAGGTGATGGTTTCAGTGAGCTCTTTTGTCAGGGTTAAGCCAAGGTTATACGTCGACATACTTTTTAAATGTGACACTTTACTCGCAACCTGTTCGGCTGGCTGCAGTGGTCGTGTACCTATAATACGAAGGGTACAATTTGTACAGTAATCTGTCGGTGCTCTGATTTTGTTGCCTTGGCAACACATATTGATGTGACGTAAGATGCGCGCCTCCTAGTTATCTCCGCCCGGGAATGTGGCTTTAGCCAATTACGTAGCGTTCTGGCGGGCTCCCTCCCTCGTCTCGCGATCAGCCTGCCTTTAAAGCTTTCCTTCTCTATATAAATCGGCCATTTCAATTGAACCGGCGTAGAGCAAAAGGTTTCGGAACCCCAAGCGGAGTTTTTGTTAACAATGAGTGACGCTGTTGTTTCATTCCTCAAGGATTTCTTAGCCGGTGGTGTCGCCGCTGCTATATCCAAGACTGCCGTAGCGCCAATCGAGAGGGTCAAGCTTCTCTTACAGGTAAGTATATAACACATAACTTTACTTTTAACGAGTCGATAAAGTTAACTTTCGCGTCTTACTAAATGATACAATTGGCGCAGTTTTTATATTCTGCTTTTGAATGTGCTCTTGTAGCAGGTGAAGGAAAAATAATTTTTGCCCTAAATCAAACGTTCCCACATCTGTGTTTCTCATATCGATCATTTAAGTGAGATGTGAAAGTAAACATTTCAATGTGTGACTAGTTAGAAAAGAGAACACTGAAAAGTGTCAAAGACTGTTTGTGATCTGCAAAATCTGAACTTTAAAGCGATTCCGGGAAGACCGGCCGGTACTGATGTCACTCCCAGGTTCAATACGCCTGCGCGGAGCCAAGGTCGAAACAAGGGGAGGTCACGTGCCGGGAAGGGCAGGCTCCAGGAAGTGAGTCAGGTATGGTTGTGATTCAGAGGGTTAGGCTGGGACGTGAGGGAACTTGTGTGTGTGACGTGGGACTAACTCTATTGGATTAGAAGGCGACCGGCTCTTTTATTCTTTCATTTTGAAGGCAACAGTTGTATTTAAGTCCCTGCTTTCTGTATCTCTAAATTTTAAAATTGTATTAATACAAAAAATAGTTTTGCAGCTTTGCCTCGCAAAGTTGAAAAATTGGTCCCTTCTCTTGTCAGTTACCTCCATTAAAGCTCGTTTTATTTAGCCAAGACGGGAAACATTCAGTTTTATTGTTTCTGAAAACTTACATTTGCTAAAAGTAATAGCGTACGTAAAAATTTTCATTTTTTTTCTGTCCATATAGGTACAGCATGCAAGCAAACAGATTGCTGTCGATAAGCAGTACAAAGGTATCGTTGACTGTGTCATCCGTATCCCCAAAGAACAAGGCTTCCTGTCGTTCTGGCGGGGTAACCTGGCCAATGTCATCAGGTACTTCCCCACTCAAGCTCTAAACTTTGCTTTCAAAGACAAGTACAAGAAGGTCTTCCTTGGAGGTGTAGATAAGCACACCCAGTTCTGGAGATACTTTGCTGGTAACCTGGCATCAGGTGGTGCAGCAGGAGCGACCTCTCTCTGCTTTGTCTACCCTCTTGATTTCGCCCGAACCCGGTTGGCTGCCGATGTGGGGAAAGCCGGAGCATCAAGGGAGTTTAATGGGCTTGGAGACTGCTTGGTCAAAATCTTCAAGTCCGATGGGCTCAAGGGACTGTACCAAGGATTCAACGTCTCGGTCCAAGGCATCATTATCTACAGGGCCGCCTACTTCGGCATTTATGACACTGCTAAAGGTACGAGCCATACTGCCTCTTTTGTTTTATTTGTAGAGAAAATTACCCCGTATGTCCATATAATATGCCATATAAAGTTAATGTTGACTGTTTTACAAGGAATAAAATAAAAAGTGGTAGGGTGTTGAATCTTCCACAGGTTAACCAGGTGCAAAAGTACCTTTTTGACTTTCATTCCAAGACCCCAATCCCCCCTTAATGCAGTAATACTCCCATCTAAGATGTCTCAAACTCTCACACCTCATGAGTATGTTCTGCTGCTTTTCCTTCTAGGTATGCTGCCAGATCCCAAGAACACCCATATTGTTGTAAGCTGGATGATTGCTCAGACTGTCACGGCTGTTGCTGGCCTCACTTCATATCCATTTGATACTGTGCGGCGGCGCATGATGATGCAGTCGGGGCGTAAAGGAGGTAAGTCGGTCTAAAAGAATATTACTGTTTCATCCTGGCATTACCTGTAGAAAGAAAACAGTTGTTTTTGTCTTCAGTTATTTGACAAATGCTTTTAATTTGAGAGCTTCAGCGTGGAGCAGCATTTTAATGGTAATCGTATTGAAGTTGCTGTGGCCTTTTTTTTTTTTTGCTGGAAGTTTTCTTTGCTGTGATGGATGCAGCTTTAACAGTTTCCAGCTGTCATGTTACTGGGCCCATAGCAATCAATATTTAATTTTGGTCTCATACAAAGGTGTTTTTCTTTTACACGAAGTAGACATTGCACTCCTGAAATGGGAATTTGACCTCTTGCCTGTGGGGTTTGTTTTTTTTTTGGGGACTTTGCTCCAGTTTTGAACGGTTTCCTCTCAATGCTTTCTCTCTGCTTCTAAGTTAACTGGCCATTTAAGAATAGCACTGTATGAATACATTCACTGGTGTCATACCCATAGCTGGTTTGGCCTTTGTTCTTTGTACCTTTTTAAGATGGGTAGCTATTTCATTGAAAAGTGGAATTTGGATATTTGAACAAACAAATCTAATATGTGGATCAACTGTGCATTACTTCAGGCCTGGGAGTGTACCACATAAAATTTAACTAACATTAATTTTTCATTTTTGTATATAATATGGTTAAAATGGGGAGAAGTTTATCCCAGCAGAACAATGCACACTTGCCTATTTTAAAGAAATGCGTGTTCATGATAAGGGAACAAAACTTTCAGAATGTGCGAATTGGACAAACAACCTTAGTCAGAATGTGACGCAACAGTACTAACAGCTGTGCCACCAGGCTACCAATGCATATTTTTCTTCATATCGCTATATAAAATCCATCCATTATCCAACCCGCTATATCCTAACTACTACTCTGCTGGAGCCAATCCCCAGCAAACACAGGGCACAAGGCAGGGTGCTAGCCCACCACAGGGTGCACACACTAGGGACGGTTTAGAATCGCCAATGCACCTGACCTGCAGTTTTAAAATGGCTTTAAGTTTTGCAATCCTGAAATGCTAATCGTATGTATATTTATATTTTTCTTTTTCCCCATTCCAGCGGATATCATGTACACTGGCACCATTGACTGTTGGAGGAAGATTGCTCGTGATGAGGGGGGCAAGGCATTCTTCAAGGGAGCATGGTCCAATGTTCTCCGAGGCATGGGTGGTGCTTTTGTACTGGTCATATATGATGAGCTGAAGAAAGTAATTTAAATGTGTCAGTATTATAACATGAGGTTTTTTATGTAACATATCTTGTACATTTTTAAAGGACTGTCAAAATTATTTATCTGGACCAACTAGCATTACTAGTTGAGCATAGGAGGAAACAATTATTCTTTGTCCTGTTTGTTTTTAAAAGGTTTTATTTTTGCACTATCATTCCCATATTTAAAAGAAAAAAAATGGAACCAAGAGCTCTACATTTCCATCAAGCTGGACTGTTTCTACCCATAACTTTAATAAAAGTTAAACAATGACAAACATTTTTTGCAATTGCTCTTCATTCTTCTGTACTATGGGTGTATTTTTTTTGGGCCAGTGTGTGAATGCAAAATTAACTGAACATTCTGAGTTAGTAAAAGTGTCTTATTATTTTTAATGTCTACATGAGCAACTCGTACGTGACAACAATGTAAAGCAAAAAACGCAGAATGTTTCCCTTCTGCACATGTGTCTGTTTTATAAACCTCTTGCAATACAACTGCTTTTAGGCTCCTTTTCTCCATTTCAGGTGCACACAAATTTTGGGGTAAATTTTAAATCAAAATTTTCTAAAACTGAACATTTGGTTATAAATCTGTACATCAATTGACACAACAAGCCCACAAACCATTGCCATCACTAGGCATTTGAGGCCTGCGCACCCTCTGCTGTAGCCATTTTCAGTTGGCTTATTTTAGGTTGCGTGTAACTTCAGTTTTGACCTCGGCAAGTGAAGCCGTTTCTTCATTGGATCTGCAAGATCAACGTTGCTAGTATTAAACACATTAAGCTCAATGGCAGCAAGTTTAAAGTCTTGACAGGCTCGTTTAGGTACCATAGTAGTTGTTTGTTTTGGGCCATTGTCTTTATGCAAAATGAATTCCAAGCCAACATATTTGGAGGGATTCTTTTGTATTGATATTTCTATTGTTTTATACTTTGTCATTTTCTGATGCAGTTATTGGTCACAGTGTCCATAAAGGTATGGCGGTTAGTGTAAAAGGTGATCAGACATTCTCGGCACAGACACGATGTTTTCACAGATGCATTGGATTGTTGATCTCTTCTCCATCTTCTCATCACCATCGCTTGTGGTTTATCAGCATGTTGTTTGTTCATAAAGCTTTGTTCCCAATCTCTTGGCTAATCTCTTAAATTTTTTTTTTTTTTTTTTAATTCTAATCTATCCTTTTGTATTTTAAGATGTGCCTTCATAATTTTGCCTTTTAGAGTACCCAGTAATTTGACTCCGCATTGTGACGGCTGCTGATTTAGAGCATCCGTTTTTCTAGAGTGTTTATTCCCAGCTGTTTATTTTTTGGGGTGAACGTGACTTGCTTTTCTTGTTCAAACTGGTCATTGCAAGTTGTTGAAGTGCGCCGGTGCCATATCTACTTGCTATGTGGTGGTCCTGATTAGATTTGTGTTCTTTCTGAATCCAGAGTGCCTGTCATTCATGGACAGTTGTCTTCTGCTCATGTTTAGTCTAGGCGTCTTCGAAAGGGAGAAATGAAGACCAAATCCAAAACTCCAGTCACAGATTTTTACTGCTAAATTGTGCACACAAAATATCTCGGCAGTCTGAAACCTCTGACAGCCAATTTACCTTCATGCTGGAGTGGACGACAAACGGTATAAAACATGCAAGCAGCTGTTAAGGTGAGATATATACTCGGCAAAAAAAAAGAAACTTCCTCTGACTTTCAACTGTTTTTACTTTCAGTAAACTTAATGTGTAAATATTTGTATGAACACTAAAAGAGTCAACACCATAAGACATAAACTAAAAATGTTTCACAATGTGTCCCTGAATGAAGGGAGGCTCAAAATCAAAAGTACCAGTCAGTATCTGGTGTGGCCACCAGCTGCTTGAAGTACTGCAGTGCATCTCCTCCTCATAGACTGGACCAGATTTGTCAGTTCTTGCTGTGAGATGTTACCCCACTCTTCCACCAAGGCACCTGCAACTTTCTGGACATTTCTGGGGGGAATGGCCCTAGCCATCGATCCAAATCGATCCCGCTCCAGGGTGCAGGCCTGAGTGTAACGCTCATTCCTTCGACGATAAACACGAATCCGTCCATCACCCCTGGTGAGACAAAACCGTGACTCATCAGTGAAGAGCACTTTTTGCCACTCCTGTCTGGTCCAGCGAAGGTGGGTTTGTGCCCATAGGCGGCGTTGTTGCTGGTGATGTCTGTTAAGGACCTGCCTTACAACAGGCCTACAAGCCCTCAGTCCAGCCTCTCTCAGCCGATTGCGGACAGTCTGAGCACTGATGGAGGGATTGTGTGTTCCTGGTGTGACTCGGGTAGTTGTTGTGGCCATCCTGTACCTGTCACGCAGGTGTGATATTCGGATGTACCGATCCTGTGCAGGTGTTGTTACACGTGGTCTTCCACTGCGAGGATGATCAGCTGTCCTTCCTGTCTCCCTGTAGCGCTGTCTTAGGCGTTTCACAGTGCGGACATGGCAATTTATTGCCCTAGCCACATCAGCAGTCCTCATGCCTCCCTGCAGCATGCCTAATGCACGTTCACGCAGATGAGCAGGGACCCTGGGCATCTTTCTTTGGGTGTTTTTCACAGTCGGTAGACAAGTCTCTTTAGTGTCCTGCGTTTTTAGAACTGTGACCTTAAATGCCTACTTTCTGTAAGCTGTTAAGGTCTTAACGACCATTCAACAGGTGCATGTAAATTAATTGATTATGGTTAATTGAACATGCATGGAAAACATTGTTTAAACTCTTTACAATGAAGATCTGGAAAGTTATTTGGATTTTTAAAACATTATTGTTGAAATACACAGTCCTGAAAAAGGGACGTTTCTTTTTTTGCTGAGTATATATCTCCCTTTTTTTAATTTTCTTCATTGGAAATGTTTGACCGAATGTTTTCCAGTCTTTAAACAATCTAATACAAGACAAAGGGCATCTGCAACATTTAACAAAGTTTAAAGTGGCAAGTTATCCAACACTAGCTGGTACTTTGTAAAACAATAATGATCCTCCAGTTAAATAAAAGGGTAATTAGCATTTGCTGGTTGAACTCGGCACATCTTAATTACCACCAGTCCTGCTCAATTTAAACCTCACTTATTTTGATGCTTACATTTAGAGTTGGGGTGACCACCACATGGACAAGCACATAATGGCACACTCGAAGGACATTAGAAACAATGTAGATATTTAGCATTCTGGAAAATCACTTCTAAGGCTCGGGGATCCCAGCAAACCCCAGTGAAAGCCGTAATCTCTAAATGCAGAATACTTGGAACAGAATTACAGATTCCCAGCAGTGGTCATCCTTCCAGAATTAAGGTACTCCTTTATGGTCACAAAACAAATCATCCAGGAAGACAAAATGCAAAAGACATGCATGCTTTTCTTGGCTCATCAAACTGATGATTTCATGAAGAAAAGACACTGAGCAAAAAATAGGCTTTACTGGAGAGTAGCAAGATGGAAGGCATGGCTAACCCAGAAGAATACAAAGGCTATTTCTCATTTGTTAGGAAGCACCTGGGTGATCCCCAGAATCTTTTGGGAGGACATTATATGGACAAATGAAACAGAAGTTAAATGTTGTGTTCCATTATGTTTTGTCACAAAGCAAATACTACATTCCACGATACTTCGAATGTGGACAACTTGCCATAACTGAAGCAACTGATGTCTAACTGGATAACGCAGCAGTATGATGATCTAAAACACGAAAAGCAACTCAATGTTAGAATCCATAAAAAAGAAAAAAAATGTAAGTTATGAACTGGTTTAGTAAAAGTCTAGAACTAAACACAATAAAAATGCTGTAGCAGGACCAAAACAAACCCAGAGTTTGTGATGGAAAATGTACCAGTGTTTGTAAATTGAAGCAGTTCTGCAATGAAAAGTGGGATAAATTCCTCCACTGTGACATGTTGGGTGAATCTTCATATGGCAGGCGTCTGCAGCTGAATGTGGTGCAGGCTGTTATTAAATGTACAGAGGGCCATTATGTTTTCACAAAGTGACAGTTGATGTTACATAGCTTTGTTCATTTCAGCAAATTTCATGAGTTCATTTGTGTGCCCTTTATCTAATACTACATTTTGTCTGAAGACCTGAAAACGTTCAGTGGAAATCGGAAAGGGATAAACATTTTTTTACAGCGCTCTACAGCTTTAATTTTACAGCCATTATAATACAATTTCCATAGCAAGCCAAAGAAGGCTTTCCAGTGTTACTTACAATTTTAATGGATGTTGTGATTTTGACATGGAAGATATCCAAGAACAACTGTGTGACCACAGTCAGGCTTTACTAAATTCGGTAGCAGATGTTGAAGACCCCAGCACTCTGGCTGGCAGAGAGAGTGCCGTCATGCAATGGGTGCCACCTGAGCACCAGACAAGTTCGAATGGAGTTGAGCAGGGTGAGGTTTTTTACAGTGGCTGGAGTGCCAATCCTGCCACCAACCCCTGAGATTTCCCTGCAAGTTGGAGGACCAGCTTAACATCACACCCTAACACAGGGGTCCTCCATCACGGTCCTGGAGGGCCGCAGTGGCTGCAGGTTTTTGCTCCAACCCAGTTGCTTAATAAGAAGCATGCATTGCTCTATAGAGTGGTGCAAATCTAATTATGCAATTTTCATTACGCTATAACTTATTAAGTTTATTACATAGAAAATCACCCGAAAAATCCCGGACCATCGAGAAGTGTGCGAACTGACGACATGAAGAATCATCTTTGCGCCAAACTGGAATCGTCCCTGCATAAATCAAAATCATCCAAGATGATCGAGATCTGCATAATTAAATCTGGACCACACTTCTGCTTCTCACTCATTAAGATCTTGAACCCTTATTGCTTATTTTAATCTTAAACGGCTCTATTCATTCAGTTTTTAATGGCTCCTAATTAGCAATAACATGCAAATGACAAAAAGAGACCAGCATTTCTCCATTTAGCTTGTTTCCATTTACATATGTGTGTATTTATCGTGCACTATTTGGTTTAATTAAATACTTGGAAGGAAAGTGAAGAGAAAAAAGCGAAGGACTGAGAATTACTCGTCCATTTTAGACTTCAAATCATTTGGATGATATCCTTAGAAAGGGGAAGAAAATCTAGGATATGAGAATGACAGGACATGGCAGAGTTAGAGCACTAACAAGTGAAGAAATTAAATTATTGGCAAGAATTGCTTTCTAAGTAAGCAGCCGGGTTAGAACACAAACCTGTAACCACTATGGCCCACCAGGACTGTGACTGAGGACCCCTGCTAACACATCTATTGAAAATCTGTTGGTCTTTGGGATGTGCACGTGCTGTGGTAAGCAATGCAGGTGCCAGAATTGGGGCACGACTGTGTGATGTCCTGAGTGCAGCGTTTGTATGTGTTTAGGTTTTCATTCTCTCTCTTTTTTTTTTTTATTGACGGATTGGCATTTTTAGATTTTTTCTTCCATGAAGCGTAACTAACTATACACAAATATTTGACCTAAGGATGTAATACAAGTAGACAGCATCTGTAGTGACGTGTGGAATCTTTTTTAAGATTTGAATGGTTTTGTGGCTTACAGCTTCCAAAAGAAACACAGAAGGTTGTTGTAATTTATCTGATCTGGATCTTCATTGCAGTTCATTAAGGGAAATGTTTTGTTTTTCTTCTTCTCTCATTTTTTGATAGGCTAGTCCTAAATCGTCATTCATACAATTAGATACCTGTTCTCTTCTTGCATTCGACTCCTCTATCTGTGAGGGCATCTAAAGTTTCTACTAATAGTACTCTAGAATGTTATGTCATTTAAAAAATGTTTTAACCTTCATCATGTCTGTTTTTTTTATATATATATACTCACTTATTGTATTAGTCAGAACAGGTTTTGTTTGAAAGCCAAATTTTCACCAGTGGTGAAGTCATAACATGTCTGTAGCTACAGAGAAGGGGTCCCCAACTTCAGTCCTGGAGGGCCGCAGTGGCTGCAGGTTTTCATTCTAACCCTTTTCTTACTTAGTGACCTGTTTTTGCTGCTGATTCACTTCTTTTGAATTAATTTTAATTGATTTGCTCTTGAAGATTCAGACCCCTTAATTGGTTATTTTTCCTTAATTAGCAGCCAAACAATAATGAGACACAAAATGAGCCAAAACAGGACCTGCAAACTGTGACCATCGTACAATATCTGAAAATAAAGAAAGATGAAGGTCTCAGGAATGCTGATCTGCTCTTAGAAAACAGAAAATCCACAATTTCAGAAATGTCTGCTATTGCACAATGAGAGCAGCAACAAGCCATAGAATTAAAGAATGGGTTTAATTAACAACCAGAATCAGCACCTAATTAAGCAACTGGTTGGAGTGAAATTAGTTGGCATTTGAGGCCCTGACTTAGTTGGTCTTCTGTTGGCTCACTCACTTCTCATTCTTCATTTCTGTTTAAATCTTAAATCTTAAAAAAACAAGTTAATTAAAATTGATTCAAAAGAAGTGAATTAGCAGCAGAAGCATTGCACTAATTAAGAAAAGGGTTAGAATGAAAACCTTTCAGCCATGGGGGCCCTCCAGAACCGGATGTTAGAGTTAGAGACCCCTGCTACGGAGAGTATCGAGGCTGAATCACTGATGTGTGAAGCTGAATGGTTTCTCAGTTTTATATATGGAGGAGACAGAGCATGAGTGCTGTCAGCAATGGCTATAAGAATAACCAACAGTTCTTCAGGAAGAAGAAGACAGGCAAATCATGCAGATGGCATTCAAAGTTCTTCTATCATCATCTTAATGTGTGACATGCTAAGCCAATGACACTGCATAATGAACATTTTTGTCCAGTATGTTATCTTATGGACTTTGGCCTGCTGATCACTCTATCACATTCTTTTTTATTGCAATAACCTGTTTTTGTAATTCCTCTCTTACAATTCCTCAGTACAACATCTACAACTGGAACATCTGTGTTGATCTAAAAGTAGTGGCACTGCAGGTCGGATATACAGTGCATCCGGAAAGTATTCACAGCACATCACTTTTTCCACATTTTGTTACGTTACAGCCTTATTCCAAAATGGATTAAATTCATTTTTTTCCTCAGAATTCTACACACAACACCCCATAATGACAACGTGAAAAAGTTTACTTGAGGTTTTGCAAATTTATTAAAAATAAAAAAACTGAGAAATCACATGTACACAAGTATTCACAGCCTTTGCTCAATAATTTGTTGATGCACCTTTGGCAGCAATTACAGCCTCAAGTCTTTTTGAATATGATGCCACAAGCTTGGCACACCTATCCTTGGCCAGTTTCGCCCATTCCTCTTTGCAGCACCTCTAAAGCTCCATCAAGTTGGATGGGAAGTATCGGTGCACAGCCATTTTAAGATCTCTTCAGAGATTTTCCATCGGGTTCTTGGTCACCTCCCTGACTAAGGCCCTTCTCCCCTGATCGCTCAGTTTAGATGCCTGGCCAGCTCTAGGAAGAGTCCTGGTGGTTTGAACTTCTTCTACTTGTATATGATGGAGGCCACTGTGCTCAATGGGACCTTCAAAGCAGCAGAAATTTTTCTGTAACCTTTCCCAGATTTGTGCCTCGAGACAATCCTGTCTCGGAGGTCTACAGACAATTCCTTTGACTTCATGCTTGGTTTGTGCTCTGACATGAAGTGTCAACTGTGGGACCTTATATAGACAGGTGTGAGCCTTTCCAAATCATGTCCAATCAACTGAATTTACCACAGGTGGACTCCAATTAAGCTGCAGAAACATCTCAAGGATGATCAAGGGGAACAGGATGCACCTGAGCTCAGTTTTGAGCTTCATGGCAAAGGCTGTGAATACTTATGTACATGTGATTTCTCAATTTTTTTATTTTTAACAAATTTACAAAAATCTCAAGTAAACTTTTTTCAGGTTGTCATTGTGGGGTGTTGTGTGTAGAATTCTGAGGAAAAAAATGAATTTAATCCATTTTGGAATAAGGCTGTAACGTAATAAAATGTGGAAAAAGTGATGCGCTGTGAATACTTTCCTGATGCATTGTATACTGTACAACCTCCCTAGAGGATCGATACCTTTGTGTGGTTAAGAAGCTAGTGTGCCTCGGGGACTTGGACAGCTATGCTGAACTAAACCTAGGGCTCCTGGTAGGGCCATCCAAGTCAGACCAGTCAAAGAGCGGGGTCCAGTAAAAATGTGATCCACCACTCCTTTAGATCTTGGGAGTTAACCTTAGGGCTAACAGTGCTGACTTGCAGGAATGACAATAATGAACACATTTATAACTGAATGCAAGGAGCCTACTGGAGCTACGTAATGAGACATGGCCAGTAGTGAAATCCATAATAAAGCTAGTGCCATGAAGAGGGTGACCCTAAACACCACCAAGACTAAGCTAAGAACAATCAAATTCCAATTCCACAGTCCACTGGAATGTGCACATCATGAAGGTAAATTAGCACAGGTTACAGCAGAAATGTGACCCTACAATTTACACATACTAGGAACCATTGAGCATAGATGAACTACGCTGAGAGGTCTAAGACCACGTCAAGGAATTGAGTTGTACTCTGGGATGCCGTGAGGGAGTGGCATTCATACTGAAAATGGGGATAGAAAGGTCACTGTTGAAATGGAAGCCAGTTGAGACTTAAAGGTACACATGCAAACGTATTCCTGATCCAGTGCTACACAACAACAACTAACAACAGCAGAGAAGAAGAAAAAGAAGCATTTTATTAACCGTTACAGACAAAGACTCCTTGTCATGATGTCAGTTGTCTCAAATCAAAAGAATCCAGGAGGTTCATAAATTCTTTTACTTTTAGATCACACTGATTATTTATATGAAAATTAAAGTCGCCAACTATTAGGAGTGTGTCATAGTTAGTAATTAAAATTGACATTAAGTCAGAGAATTCCTCAAAAAAAGACGCGTTATATTTAGGAGGTCTATACACGGATAATACTAGAACTTGAGAATCTCCATGAACAACAACGGCGAGATACTCCAAGGACTTGAACTTACCAAAACTAACATCTTTACATTTTAATCGGCTTGAGTAAATGTTAGCCAATCCGCCTCCCTTTTTCCCCTGGCGGTCTGCACAAGTAAAACTGTAATCCGGAGGCCCAGATTCGATTAAAACTGCCGCGCCATCTGAGCTAAGCCATGTTTCACTTAGTGCAATAAAATCTATTTTTTTATCACTAATAAGATCGTTGATAAAAAACTTTTTGTTAGTTAAAGCTCTAACATTCAATAGTGCCATATTTAATGTTTCGAGGTGCAAGATGAATACTATATGCGTTATTGATATTTGGAATAGGAACTAAATTATTTTATTAGCGCCGCTCTGTGTGTATTTTTTGTTTAATCTGTGATCTGTTTTTATAGTTTTAATACATTGTTCCTCTAAAATAGTAATTGAAATTAGATTATTGGAGTTTATGCCGTATTTCCTAGATTTTCTACGTGCATTGAGATTGCTTATTACAGTATTAATGTTGTGCACTTTAACGGAAGATTCTATTAAACACTTATCATGTCCTAGCACAACAGTATCATTTCGGAAGGGGTTAAGAGCAGAGATAGATAGTCAAGAAAAACGAATTACCTTCGATAAGTTTTCGGAGAGGACCCGTGCGCCGAAACTGTTCAGATGCAGGCCATCACGCTTGAAGAGACGCGGCCTTTCCAAAAAGAGATTCCAATTGTTGATGAAACCTACATCCTTCTTCTTGCAGAAACCCTGTAGCCAGTCGTTCAATCCTAGCAGACGACTGTAGTACTTGTTGAATCATCTGACGTAGTGGACCCGAAACAAAGATCTTTGCCGATGGGGTCCTCTCCTTCGTGTCTTTAATAAAAGCTGCAAAGTCAGCCTTCAGGATTTCTGATTGCCAGTGCCTTATATCGTTTACGCCGGCATGCAAGACGATTGCTCCAACTGCCCTCTCCTTGTGTTTTTGTAGACTGCTGGCGCACGTCTGATTACATCTCGGACACAAGCACCGGGAAAACAAGAAACAAATGATTTTGCATTAGGGCATGCGACATTAAGGTTTCTAACGATAGAATCACCTACCACTATTACATCACCAGGGGCTGAAGGCGAAATGGGTACGCGGAGAGGGTCAAACCGGTTCTGAGATAGGATGCTCGCCTGTGCCGATGGAGGTGCTCTGGCCTTGAACCCGCGCCTGCATAGCTGAAATCCACCGAGGTCATCAGCAGCGTCGCTCCTACGAGACGCGGGGGTGAGGTCGTCACAACGTGGGGTTGATGTTTCGCCGGTTCCAGATGGCAAGGACGGTTTATCCAACAGCCGGGCCTTCAGATCTCTAAGGTATCTCCGTCGGGACAGGAGTTTCTGAATCTGTTCGTCGAGTGCCTGGAGTTCTTCAACTACGATTTCAACGTGAGTTACCCCACTGTCGGCCATTTTCTGCTTCGTGCCCTAGGAGAAATGAGAGAGAGAGAGAGGTCAGTCAATCAATCCACCAAGGTCAAATGAACATTGATGCTCCACTGTCGGACTGAGCCATTGTTGAACAACACGCCCTACTGGGATTACATAGGCAGAGACCAATTTGATGTCACTCATGAGCAAGCAACATAAAGCGACACATGAGAGAAACAATCCATCCTTAAATCAATGCTCACAATTTTAGGGCATCTGACCTTGTGATTTGTTTATGGTAACAGCAAAGTATACCCAAATAGGAAACCAAAGACGTTTAAAAGAGAACAGAAAATTATTCGGAATCAGAGGTATTCCTGGGATGAAGCGATGTCAATATTTAAGCCACTATTAAGTGGAGGTGAAGAGCTATAACTCTCAATGTACAGTTTCAAATGGCTGTTCTGCCATTCTTGGCTTTCAGAATATCACATCAGACACTTTCTACAGCAAAAATTAGACCCCTTATAACTTTGCAAGATGCTGAAAAATTAGTTCACGTTTTTGTCTTCCGTTGACTAGATTACTGTAACGCACTCCTCTCAGGACAACCCAAAAAAGACATCAATCGATTGCAATGAGTGCAGAATGCAGCTGCTAGAATCTTAACTAGGAAAAGAAAACACGAGCACATCTCTCCAGTTTTGATATCACTACACTGGTTACCCGTGTCATTTCGAATTGACTTTAAAATACTGCTTATAGCTTACAAAGCCTTAAATAATCTCGCTCCATCGTATACTTTGGAACGCCTCTCACCTCACACTTGTAATCGTAACCTCAGATCTTCAAATGAGTGTCTACTTAGAATTCCAAGAGCTAAACTTAAAAGAAGTGGTGAGGCAGCCTTCTGCTGTTATGCATCTAAAATCTGGAATTGCTTACCAATAGGTATTCACCAGGCTAATACAGTGGAGCACTTTAAAACACTGCTGAAAACACATTATTTTAACTTGGCTTTCTCATAACTTAATTTTAGTGTAACCCTGATATTCTGAATATGCATTTAATTATCATGTTTTTATCATGGCTCCACAATCCGTAATAACCCCTACTTCCTCTGGTGTTCTTTTTCTGTTTTTCTGATCAAGGCACCCTGCAGTCCCTACATTGATGAATTAAAGGTCAGAGGTCCACATGACCATCATCATCAAGTTCTTCTATGTGAACCCTGAAAACCATGAGGACTGACTGAGATCATTTATGTTAGGTAGAATGCTCCATGGGGGCTGGGTGGTCTCGTGACCGTGGAACCCCTGCAGATTTTTTTTTTTCTCCAGCTCTCTGGAGTTTTTTGTTGTTTTTTCTGTCCTCCCTGGCCATATGACCTTACTTTTATTCTATGTTAATTAGTATTGCCTAATTTTTACATATTGTTTTCTTTTTTCTTTCTTTATCTTGTAAAGCACTTTGAGCTACATAATTTGTATGAAAACGTGCTATAGAAATAAATGTTGTTGTTCTTCTTCTTCTGGTATAAACCGATCTTTGATTTCAATTAGTTTGCTTTCTAGAAGACATACTATTTGAAAATGAATTAAAAAAAAAGAAACAGAAGTAGCAAAGCATACTGTCTTTATTCTACACAATATGAATGGCTAGATCTGGCAAGATATTCCCACAGCGAAAATGTTTAACTGTCATATTTGCCCCAAGGCAATGTGTACACTGTGGGCCTACCTTTAATTTGTCCCTAAATTAAATTTTCATGACAAACTGTTCGTATGCATCCTTGATTTGCGACTAAAAATGTAAGAAAATTGTGTAGCATAACAAGATTTCTCAAAGAAGTTGCTCCCAAAATGCACCCCCTGTAGAAAATAAAAGTAGCCTTTACTATGATAACAACCGAGGAAAATATACATGCAAATTGTCACGTAAATTGGTTGAGCCATTCTCGAGTGATGCTCACGATATATAGACAGACAGGCATTCTTAATGTACATTTAAACTTGATGCCATCTATTGACTTAAAGCCAGCTCTCCAACAAGAGCACAAGACCACAATCTGATCCTGGTTAAAGATAATGCTGCACTAAAATACCTTCTCCACACTGGAACATGACAAGTATACGTAATGAGTTAACATAAAGTGAAGGTGAAGGCAGCACTCTAGGGCCCTTAAAAAAGAGAAACTGACACAGTAACCTGGGCTGAATATGTTTACTTCCATTCATTTTCAAAACGGCTTCATCCAATTCAGAGCCATGGGGTGGAGCAGAGCCATGAGTCTCATTAAAATGTTAACCACATTGGATCTTTTATTTCCTGTTCATCTGAATGGTATAATATCCACTTTATAACTGGACCTTGCATTTTGCTTTCATGCACATCACCTTTTATCTTTGTTTGCTTTATAACTTTGCTGATTTGCTTTATGGGGATTTTCAAACATGGCCTTGTTGCCCTCCTTTTTCTTGTTGATGACTTTTGTTTCAGCCAGTTATTTTATTCAAGTGTCAGTTCTGGACTTTAATTTTCATCTTTACTCAATTAGAATTGTGTCATTCAGAATTGACTTTAAAATTCTGCTTATGGTTTTTAAAACCTTAAATAATCTCGGAATGTCTGACACCTTATATTCCAAATCGTAACCTCAGATCCTCAAATGAGTATCTCCTTAGAATTCCAAGAACAAAACTTAAAAGAAGTGGTGAGGCGGCCTTCTGCTGTTATGCACCTAAAATCTGGAATAGCCTGCCAATAGGAATTCGCCAGGCTGATACAGTGGAGCACTTTAAAACACTGCTGAAAACACATTACTTTAACATGGCCTTCTCATAATTTCACTGTAATTAAAATCCTGATACTCTGTATATCCAACTCATCATAATAACTATTCATGGTGGCTCTAAAATCTCTACTAACCCCTACTCTCTCTTCTGTTTCCTTTTCCGGTATCCTTTTGGTGGTGGCGCATCTACTCAAAGCATCGTGATGTTCCAACAATGATGGATGGATTAAAAGCCAGAAGTCTGTATGACCATCAACATCAAGTGACTCCGTGAGAACCCCAACTACAAAGAGGACTATTTCATTTATGTTAGGTAGAATGCCCAGAGGGGACTGGGCGGTCCCATGGCCTGGAACCCCTGCAGATTTAATTTTTTTCTCCAGCCGTCTGGAGTTTTTTTTCTGTCCACCCTGGCCATCGGACCTTACTCCTTTTCTGTGTCTTTTATTTTTCTTTTCTTCAGTATGTAAAGCACTTTGAGATACTTTTTGTATGAAAATGTGCTATATAAATAAATGTTGTTGTTGTTGTTGTTGCAGTTGTCACCGACAACCAAGCGTAATTCATTTTTATAAGACGATCGGAGAGTTGAGTGTCAGCAAAGGAACAGGATATATAGATGAAGAAAGTTAATTGATCAATGTGTTATCAAAGGTTTTAGCCCTCAAAGGTCTTTAAACTACTAATTTTTTTGAAGAATACATTTTGTTCTCTTGTTTATTTTCTAGCATTGTATAAAATGACAGCTATCAATAAAAAGGCACCAATGGACATGTGAATATGGCCAAAACAGGAGCCTCTACTTCATTAATTTAATTTGTCGTTTATTTTGTTCACATTTACACCAATACAGGGTTACTGAGAATTGAATCCAATTCCCAGCAACATTAGGTGCAAGACAGGAACCAGCCCTTGACAGGATGCCAATCCGTTACAGGTCATATTCATTCATACCTTTACAAATATTCTAGCAAGTACATCTTTGGAATGTGGAAGGAAAACCATTCAGACGTTGAGGCAAAATGGACAACCACCAGGTCAGAATTTGAACTCCTGGAGCTGTGAATGCAGAAAATAGAGTCCTACCATCGAATTAATTCCATTTCTACCATCATCAAGTGACTGCTGTCACTCATGCAAATCAGAGGATCTGCTCACATGCTTGATCAGGATATGTGATAACTCACCAGGGTGATAATGGCTGCTGTCACCAACATTCTTTTCTCCTTCTCTCTCCACAGCTCCGAAAAAACTGCTCAGTGAGGGCACCGCACCACACACTTTTTGGTTTGTGCAGTACAAGAAGTCCAGCTGCCCAGAAGGAGGTGTCCTTTGTGATCAGAGCGACCCGTAAACAACACTTAATTCAGTGGCAAAGGACCGAATACTTTTATTATTATTTGCCAAAAAGGGCTTCTTGCACAAATGCCAAGAGGTGTGCTTCTTGTTGGACTTTATTCAAGTAACCGGGATGACGCAGTGGGTATCTGACGTTTCATCCTTTCCATGACCTGTCATTCCTGAATACCTCCCTAAAGAAATCTGATCAAAACCTTTAAAAAGCAAGCTCAGAAAAACAAAGCCAGTTTTGTGAATAAATATGTGAATCTTGGTATCTTTTTCATAAATGCCATTTCTAGATAAACATTCAATGTAGAAACAATTCAATTAAACTTTAATCCACATATACTGTAGGTAGAAGCTGGCTCCTAATCTGTGACTTGTGTGAAATGCAGTATTGCAGCAGCAAGGTGCACTGGAACTCATGGGACTGTAAATTGTAATTTTATAGATAACAAAACTGAGAGCAATTTTAAAAAGTCTGAAATTTGTCACTTGTTGCATGACATACACAAGTGAAGCACACACACACACACAGAGAGAGAGCAGGCAAATTAAAAATGGCAAAAAAATGCCTTTAAGGAAACCCACACTAAGACAGTACAGTACTAGGATACACACCCAATGCCAACGTCACCTGGCCAAGAATGAACAAGGAGTAAAAGGCGTGTTGTAGACGTTCAGCCTAAATGGACTGCTATTAAAACAAAGGATGACCTAATCATCTTAAAGGGCTAATTGTTGTATTTATGGTCATCTTAAAAGTTCAACTTGTCACAGACATTGACTAATTAGAGTGTGTCTGTACTGTGTACCCATTCTTTCTGGTTACTGCTGCTTTGGAGTTTTTCTAGTAGGGTGTGTTACGCTTCATTACCGGAGGCCAAATAGCTCTTTTATGAAATCAGCAGAATGTGAGTAGCAGTGTGATGACAATACATGATTGTTTGTTCAAATTCTGCAATTTACTTAGGGGTGTGGAAGAGCAAATCATTCCTGCTATACAAAAGCTGAATAATACACATGTCAGGGAGGATTTCTTACAAGAATCTAACACACATCCAAATGTATTTTTCACTCCTGATACATATTTAATGTCCTTTCATTTACAATTTTGAAAATAAGTGTTACCAGAACTTATTTCAGGAAGTAATAACAAGTCTTATTAAATAAATTGTTATTTAATAGCATAACATTATTAATCAATCAAATGATTCACTTATTCATTCATATTCGAAACCTACATACAGTATATTAAATGTGAGGTCAGGCACAAGGTGTAATCAAACTGAATACTAGATACACATACCCACACTGCACCTGTGCTACCTTAGGCTGTCTCTATGTGTATGTCATTGAGCTTGAGGATGGTAGCAGAATATCCACAGGACTAAAGAGAGAAGGTGCAAATGTAAAGAGGGCAGTGAAAATGAAGATAAACCAAACCAAATGTGTTGCAGCCTATTCAAACAACATCCAATGCAAAACAGCTACGGGCAAATTCACACACACGACAGGCGGCACTTAGCCTAAACTGCACATGTTTGGGCCGTGGGAGAAAACCAAAATAAATCGATTAAAATTTACATGAACACTGAGAAAAATGTAATAGTTTTACACTTGGCAACTGCCAAGAAACACTATTAAAATGGTTTAAGACAATTGCTTTTTAATATTTAAGGAATGTAATATGAGATCCGAGAGACTTGCATAATTAAATTAAAATGGCCTGTTTATATTTACTCTTTGTGTAGATTTTAATAAATGCAATAAAAATATAAATCTAGATATTTTTATGTATAGGGTTTGTTATTTTACTGATCATTTCAATCTTGGCGGAGTTATCTATTGATAAGAAATGCGTCAAGTGATTCAGATGTGTACAATTCCATAATGGGAGCCTTGCAGATGCAGTTTAACCTTTTTGATTTCTTATCTTGACATTACGAAAGCGGCTTTTGGTTGTAAATTAAAATAAGAACACGTTGTCTATATTCACACAGACTTTATAGCTTTATATTGCAAAAAAAGTAATTGATGCATATTATTAATTACGATGGCACTTCACCTTTGTGGTATCTGACTGGACCTAGCCACATATGTTGCAGCAATTATAACCTTTAAAAAATGACAAAACAGCCACAATACAGTAGTGATATTGTTCATTTTTTTTAAGTCATTACAAATTATACATTGTACTTATTAATAATAACTGGAATAGTATCAGACCTTCTACAACTTTTATTACTTAAGATACTGAGAGATATTTAAAGTAAATATAATAAAGAAATCCCATAAACAGATTTTCTGTAAATAACGATGTTAAAAATTTATAATACTAAGCAATAAATTGCAGTAAACAGCTCAGCCTCGTCCTATATACAGTACATCTGTTTGTAGGCTAATGATCAAGCCACAAAGTTTCCTGATAGGATGTGCTACCATCATTTAAATCTTGTATCATGACATGTATGGTGTGGCCGAGCGAGGTAAGACAACTGTATGTAAAAAATGTTGGGGTGTCAACTGAGTCATCCATTTAGTATTCATTTGTGGCCTTAAACAAAAATGGCGCACAATGGAGCTACAACAAACCATAAGCCGATCACTACTGGGAATCAACAGCGATAAGGTCTATTTGGAGCTCTGTCTCTCTCAAGCATCTGTCTTGAATGAGATGCCACCTTCTGTGAAAGCCTTACCTTTATACTCCTCAGACTGGAAGGGGCGGAGTCAATTGTCCGCACTGGGCATCTTCTGCTGGATGCAGTAACAGAAAGAAACCATTAGAAACAGGGAACCCTTTTGTCCCGGGGTGAGACTACTTACCAAAGATGAGTCAGGAGGGTAACTTGCATGACATTTTTTTGTGCTGAAGCCAACAATACTTTAGTCAAATGCCTCATAGATACATTGAGGACTGGGGTAAAGTTAAAAACAGAAATATACATGGGACATATAAATGTAGGTTAGTTTTCTAATAACTTAGAAAACATACATAAAATTTGTACTTTGTCTGTTAATTACAAATATATTCAGATTTTTTAGTCAAGGAAGATGAAGTCTAGAGGAAAAGTAATTAAACTTGCTAAGTGATTAGCACATTCAGGTACAAATTTCACTGTACACTGTACACATGACAATAATGACCCTGCAGGCTATAAACAAGCAAAAACCAAATCCCTGTTGACATTGCCAAGCATTTATGATGAATATAAATTTATCTTTTTAATGTCAAAATCCTGAAGTACTGTTGCTGCCTAAAAGCTTTTGCTGTGCAAGTTTAAATATTAATGAAATTTTGATTTTTAACTAGCATTTCTTTAACTCCAATGTTCATTTCACTGAACAGTTCAGCATCTCTCTGCCTGCGTAGGTTTTCTTCCTGGATCCCCAAAGACAAGAACGGTTTCCTAGCAGATATGGAAACTAGACCAATTTGACTATATGATATGATTCCAATCCAGGGTTGGTTCCTTCCTTGGTGTCGATGCTACTGACATAGGCCCTGGCCCCTCACTACTTCAAACAGGCTTAAATGGATTTCAGAATGTTATATGTAATGGAATAATAGTGCAGTAGTTCAAGTCCAAGCCAGGGGATTGTGACGAGCTTCCATGGTTATACAGGTATGGTTGTTCTTGCCTATTCCAAAGAACAGCTTGTTAGGTCAGTTGATGGTTCTAACCTGACCACATGACCCCAACAATGGTTATAAAACAGATAGACAGATTTTATCTATGTGCTTAGAAAAGGATTAAAGAAGGTAAAGTGAAGAGATAAATAGACATTCTGAATATTCACATTGTATTTTTGTTAAGATCACTGTTCTCTTTCCAATTTGAGTTAGTTCACATCTCTGCAAAGCTATAGGTGGCAGTAAGATGGCCGGACCTGACATTTTAATAAATATGAAGTGATAAAGTTTGTGCCTTTCATGTTGATTTCTCCTCATCAACAGTAAATAGCCTTTTAGCAAACAAATGACCCAATCCAAAGAGAGCATAGTGAAACTAGTCCTGTGACATGGAACACAATACAGTACATATCTGCCATTATAGTTTAGAAGGTGAAAATTCTCCCAGCTGGATTTTGAACAAGAAGGACGAGCCAAGCATGAGAGGCTCGATCACAGGATCAAAGTCGATATTCATCAATGGATCTGAAAATGTTTGCCGTAATTAAATAGATTATATACTTTCCCATCCTATTATAGTGTGTATGATCTACAAAAGCTTAGTGAAAGGAAAGTACAGCATGCAGAGTTTGCCCCAAGCTAAAGGTTACATATTTCTCTTTCATTATGTCCTGTTGCAGGCTCATAAACAGCAGACAAAATGCAGTGCTGACTGGAGGGAACCAGATATCGTGGATTTACATGCCTGCCTGCCTGCTTTTACTCGCTCTGCCAGGTTAGCTAAAATGGCTCCTTTTTCATTGCTAGGATTCTCATACCATTGTTGTGTAAGGACAATAATGCATCAGTGATGTCAATTGTGAATTGCACTTTCAAAGTAACTTCATCCAACCATTTCCAAAGCTGCTAAATCCTGTCCAAGGTTGCAGGAGCCAGGACTTGATTTAAACTGAGTACACTGGGCACAAGGCAGAAAGCAGTCCAAGATGGAGTGCTACACCATCCCAGATCACACTGAAGCACACTGGGACAAACTTCGGGATCATTAACTAACACATATCTTTGATATGTATGTGGAAAAGAGTATGTATACAGTATAAAAAACCGAGAGTAATCTCCCCTAGACCTTCTCGTATACTCAAATATGGGGATGGATATTACAGGAGCAAACTGCAAGACAATGATTATGTTTTTATATTATGTACATTAAAGAACCATCAACAACAAACCAATATCAAATTAATAATATATTAAAAAATTGTTATAAAAGTAAAGCTGAATAAATCCAATTCTGCAACTGCATGAATAAAAGGTAAAGTACCTGTTCCGCTTACAGGAAATAGCCCAAAAGTTGACAGATGTCTCCATTTTGTACCTAATACTTGTATGCTAAATTTGATTGACCTAAGTGAAAGGGTACTCACACACACACAGACTGACACACAGACATAATTCCAAAAATGGTATTTTCGGACTCATGGTCTAAAACGTCGAGATTCATCAAAATCTAAAAATGGAATTTTTGGAGGATTCCAATACTCACCCTATACTTTGTATATGAGAAGGTAAAAATGTCAAATGTGCTGCAGAGTGGCACAGCAGTTTTCACTGCTTCCTCACAGAGCCTTATAGTGCTTCATAGCGCTAAGTGTCTTAGGTTCAGTTTTAGGCCTATTGTAGCCTATTGTCGGTCTCTGTAACACCCAGCCCCTAATCAAAAATAGTGTTTTTGCTTTTATCTAGCAAGTCCTGAGGAGCATGCCATCCGCTGCAAAAACCACTCACACACACACCAAACTTAAACAGAGGTAAACCCATAAAGTTATGCAAAGAATGTGCAAATACTATATAGGCAATTAATTCAAATTCCAATCCAGGACTCAGGATCTGTGAGGCAGCTACACTAACCACTCTGCCACCATGCCACCCCTACAAATCTCTCTTTAACATGGGATATACACAAAAATGCATAAAAATATTGCATGAAATATTTTAATAAAAAACTTGACATGTGACTTCTTTTTCATGGGGTAAACAAGTAACATTTTAATAAACAAATCAACAAGGAACATTAAAATAAATGTGGACAAAATGTGTAGTAGTCTATAGCACAGTAATTCCTGTTAAATAATACATACTGTACATTCAGTTTTATTACTAGCATTAAGATATTTGGCTAACAATATATCCAATTTGTAAACTCCTGCATTCATTTGACTATTGCTTCAGAGTCACCTCAGTGTCAAATGTTACACAATTACGTTTTCAAAGTAAATGGGTGTGTGTTTTTAGCAGACAGTTGCACGGTATGCTTATCACTTCTCAATCTTTTGTTTTATTAAACAAATTGCTTGCAGGACATCTTGCCTTTACACAAAGCAAAAGCGTCAGCTGTATGTTCTCCTCCAAGGTTAAAAACTACTTTCACATTGACAGCTGATCAGAGGTCATTCTCTCAAACTTCCTGCATTGAAAATGCAAGGAGCAGCACCATAAAAGGAAATGCAATGAGAAAAATGTCTTTGTATCGTGTGTGGCGTTCTAAACCCTGGTTCATGCTGAAATGTACAGCATTACTTAGATTATAGCAACGTCTGGTGGCAATATGAAGAGTTTATGCAAACTTCTAAACAAACAGTAAAGGTTTGCCTGCACCAGTTGTAGATTTTGACATCTCTAAATACTGATAGACATAAAATGTTATTGTAAGTGCGTTGGTTACTGCTGCCGCCTTATGGCTCCAAAGCACTCGGTTTCAAATCCTGAACTTATCTCACTGACTATATGGAGTTGTCACATTCTCACTTGTGTGCGTATGGGCTTATCTATGGTTACTCTTACAATATTCCAAACACATGCATGTTAATCAGTTACATGTAATCATTCTACAAAGCACTGGAGCTCCATCCCTGGTCAGTTCATGCCAAGCAAAAGATGTTTCCAAGACAGACTCCATCCAGCACAGCCCTGAAGTGGGTTAAGCAAACTCGTATGTTAAATAGATGGGTTAAAAAAATGTACTTTAAAAACGAATGCATATTTTAATAAAAAAAAAATGCCAATCATGCACCTTGCAAGAGAGGGTGCACATACAGTATTTTTTTTATATAATCGAGTTAGTTAGATTTGAAGTATGATTTAGCACTTATTTTTCAGCCCATTCTTTTCTGGACATCAGTGGTGGACAAAGTAAATAAAAGACGGAAAACGATGTTAAACTTTTTTTCTGCTTCACAGATACATGTTACTTGACATTACATTTAAGCCAGTCTATAATTTATTTCAATTTATCCTGTGGGGACCATTGAGAAAAAGTTCATGACTCATCCTATGATGTTATTCTAAATAAATGAATGCTTATGTACATGTATGTATGTTACAAGATTTTGTGTGTTTCTGTTGCTGTGGCACAGTAGTTATTGATGCTGTGTCACAACATACAAGGACTTAGAAGACAGACATAATCTACCTAGCACTTGCATGTTCCTCCCAGGTTTACATTCATTTTTCCTTCTGGTACACCATGGCTGGAACACTAAGTCAAACTCCTACAATACTGCCAGATGTCATGCGTGTACGTATGGGAGGCAGCTTAAGGGTTCTGCTAATGGTGACTACCTGCTGAACCAGAGGTTGGCGCTGTGTTCTAATGCTTTCTCTCTTCCTCCCGCTGCAAAACAAGAGATTGATGGCTGCTCCAACACTAACGTCACTTCTGTTGTCCAGTCTCCTGGACCTACCCATTCCTGCCTGGAACCCATATGACCAGAAGTTCAGCCATTTTGAATTAGGTCTATTTTGAGCTCTCATCTGAAAAGACAAGATCAGTCCAGCTGCTGACCTCCACAACTCTGCAATTCAGAAACTCCATTGGACAGCCAATTGGACTGGAGGTTTTTGTCAATTTGGTGGACTTAATTAAGTCATATAACCCTCTTCCAACCCTAATCTTAACCACAGTGTAACCTGATGTTATCATTAGTGTGTAACATAAAGCGACAGCCTTCTCAGTGGAGTGAAGCTCTGGAGATCCGCAGCTAGAGTCTATTGGAAAAGACACATCCACAATTTGTTGAATGCATCCTGTGTTACAACTTTAATAATTATACAGGGTCACCATGGTGGTACCCTAACTCTTTGACATTGTTTTGTCTCCTCTTTACACAGTTAATAAAGTTCATCCTCTCATTAATTCATTGCATTTATCAATTAAACTACATGATACTTCTTCAAGTGCATTATTAATTCATTACCTGCTTTATTGAGTTGGAATAGTTGGTTAGTGAAAATTATTTGCCTTTAATTTTAGAAAAAAGAATAGTGTTTTTAGTAGGTGTTAATTCTATAAAATGTTAAGCTATTTTGATTATTGTCATATTTAAAGGACTTGATATTTAATTTGACCAAATATTCCAAACTAGAAGTACTACGCTTGACACTAAATTATCCTTTAGTTGTGACATTGAAGGAACTCTAACATCTAATTAACATATTGTTAAACAAAAGTGGCTTCTTAAACTACAGCATCTTACATCCATTTTATAAACTGCTTATCCAATGCAGGATCACAGAAGACCAAAACATATATTGTTAGCACTGGGCTGAAAGCTAGAACTACTGTAAATATGAGCACCAATGCATGCAGGGCATGCTTACATACATATCCACAATTATTCATACATTGGGCCAAATTGAGATATGGCAGTAAGGGGCTAACCTGCAAGTCATTAGGTTGCAGAGGGTAAATTTGAATACTCAAGAAAAAGACGACATAGTTATGGGGAGAGAATCTAAACGTACGGTGTCTGTTCACAATAAAACATTTTTTTTCCTAATTAACCTGTACACTGTTCAAAGGAGATATACAGATCTATCCTCAATTTTAGTTTATATAAAAGACTATCTTCTCCATGTTGTCACCAAATTCCAGAAAGTACATACCACAAATCACAATGGAGCAGCACTAATGAGGAAATACAGGCTCACTAATTTTCACGTGTTAAACACCCAGTTGCTCCAGGTAAGCAGTATATTCTGGGATGTACTCAAAACTAAGAGTCACAAAGCAGTGCACAAAAGAACAGAAAGGAAAGCAAATGTGTTAATTTAGTAAAGTTGCTTATTTCAACACTCGTTGTTTTCTGTATTCAATTATTGCACAAAAAACATGACCAAAATATTTATGATGCACTAAAATTATTTACATGGTTATCTTTACAATGTGGGAGTTCAGCCCAGACACAGACAGACAGACACCAAAACGTCCAACATACGTGTATATTTACATTATTTACACTTGCCAAGTCCCGTACAGCACCCAGTGCCCCAGCACCAATCACCCTGAAGTCCTGGCCTTCCTTCACCGCCTCCTCTCCTCTCCTCCGAGCTCTGTCCTCTTCCTCCCGACTCCGGCTGATGACTGGAGGGAGGCGGCCCCTTTTATTCCCACTCAGATGTGTTCCAGGTGCCTCCTGATGAACTTCCTGTAGCACTTCCACCACACCGGGTGTCCCTGGTAATACTTCTGCCAGCACCTCCGGGTGTGGTGGAAGTGCTGACGTCCAGGGCTTCACAGTCTTCTGGACGCACCCTGGCGGTGACCACAGGCCCCTATAGGGTTGAGCTCCCATGCTCAGTTCCTCTCAAGGTCTAGGGGAGGTGTAGCCCCTCTCCTGATCCTTCTAGGCATTCCAGCTGGGCACAGCTCCCATCACAACAAGAAGCAGTGGTTACCTAGTTCAGTCTCGAAGGCCCACTATGGCTGTGGATTTTCATTCTAAGCAACCTCTTATTTTAAATGAAATCCTACCTTAATTAAGCAAGGGTTTTTTTTGTGTTTTGGGAACAATCCAGAAGTGGCACAATTTGGTTTTCTAATTTTGTTGAGCATTTACTTATGTTACACTGAGAGAATTTTAAGATTTTCATTTCACTTGCACAAGTTTTCTATTTATTTTAAGGCTATTTTTTAATAAACAAGCAAGACAGTAGACATGCTGAAGTTTCTGCAGCTTTTCAGTATTCACTGTTGTTTGCCCTAATTTGAATTATTGGGAAAAAATTACAAAAGACATTAGCAGTAAGCACTTAAAGCTATGGCAAAAACATATAAATGTAAACCTGACACTATTGTACTTTTGTGAATGCAGAATAAGAGGGGAACTGACCACCTAATGAAACAAAGAAATCAGTCACAGACTTTGCTACATCTCAGGAGCTGTGTGGCAAGCTGGAGAGCCACAGTAGCTGATGCTCCCCTACAGGACAAAGGGAGGTACTGCATATCCAAACTATTTATTGATTATGCAGTGGGCATACACACTTCAATTACTTAACTTCATCTAGTGTTCAATCGTATATTGTTTAAGTGAACTTTGGTCTCTAATTGTGTGTGGATGGCCTGAAGGCCTGCAATAAACATACATATGAATTATTACTTAATACTAAATAAAAAGTGCATCTAGTTGTCATGCTTACATAATGCTGACACCTAAAGGTTGAACTGTGTAACTCAGACACCTTTTACTGTTCATTTCAGAATTGCTAAATTAATTAACAGAACTCTAAATAAAACAACAGCCAATGTAACATTATGCAATGTTTTTCATGAAGTATGTCAGATTATAAGACAAAAAGTCATATGATATTACATTGGCTTTAGATATAACAGCAGGCGATGCTTCTCCAGCACAAAGGATGGCCATCTGTCAAACACAACAATGTCACGCATTAGATAAGCAAATAAACTCTAGTTCTAAAAGATAACACAGAGCTAAAGGACACACATTACAAGTTTTGTATAGGTCTAACCTTACTTTAGAGCAAACAAACTATACCCATGCTTATGTATTAACTCACATTAACTCAATTATTGTCCAAATTTCTTAAAGGGATAGTGCTAGTGCTCCCTTGAACCCTCAGGTACAACTCCAGACACCAGGTAAAAGTCCAAGACTCTATTTTGGTTCACAGTGCACCAAGTACCTTCCACACTACTCATATATCAATAAACTAACACAACACTATAATCACTCCTCCTCGCCCAGACACTTTGCTCCTCTCCCACCCAGCACAGCTCAGTGTCTGGACTGAGGCACCGTCCTTTTATAGCCCCTGACCCGGAGGTGTTCCTGTCCCAAAAGTCCACAGTTCCTTATTCCTTCCGGGTCAGGGCAAACAGTCCTTTTCTTCAACCATGGGAGAACATCGTTCCTTCCTGCCACATGACCATGACGTACTCCCGGGTTATAGGGCACACAATAGCCCATGAGCCCCCCTACAGCGACTCCCGGTGGTCCCCAAGGTATCCACCAGGGCTGTGTAAAAACACTACATAGTCCATAAGGCTCTGCTGGAACTCAGGGCATGATCCTGCTGTCGGGAGAGCTCCTCCTGGAGGTCTGGGGGTGCAGACTAGCATGGGAAGCCGGCAGTCCTCCACAATGTATATAAATATACAGTATGCTCCGTGGGTGGGGCAGTTGCACCAGGGCCCATGGCAACTGTATGGTGGTTGTTTCACAAGGCTTTATTTATTATTAACATGCTTACCTACTTGACATTGGAAACAAAAGATATGTTATCATTAGCACAACTCCGTAATGCATAATTATTTCTATTGACCTTTAATAAAGCATATATGCTTTATAACGTACCTCATCAATGGTAGACATTATGTAAGTAAAAATTTAGTTTCACATGAAATTTAGTTATGCCATTGTACACATTTATTGATTACTGTACTGAGCTATTTATGGTGAATTGTATTATTATATGTGGTTGAAACTATTATACATTAAAGCATGAAAATAATTACTTATAACATACAGTAATAAAGCAATTAAACTAAATGAAGCAAGATTCACAAGATTCCCAATTTGAGTACTGTATACATCCAATGTGCAGAATTCACATGCTACTGTTGTGTCTAAAGCACTCACTTTTTTAAAGATGTACTGAGCAACAGGCCACCATTTTAATCTCCAACTCAATATCCTGCAGTTCTATTTTACAATTTATTTTACATGTCCACAGCTACTACTTTTTATGGTACACATGCACAGCAGCAGGAGCTCTTCATAGCCATCCTAAATAATGTCCCCTTTACTCATCTTGTGATTTCAGGTAATTCATATGTTGTGCAGAATCACCTCTGCTTTGTGCTATGATAATTAAAACAATTGCACAGTACCAGTATGACATCAGTTTGGAGCACATGAATGCAATTATCTTTAGAACATATGCTAGTCAAAAATAGAAAAATGTAAAGAGTGACAGTCATATGAGTCAATCAGGACTAGCTAAGGCATGATACTGTATATACAGATTGCGGACAAATTCAGACATTTTACGGCCAGATATTCTGCCGATTACAAGTCATTTAAAAATGATGATGGGATCTATAACTGTGTTGTCTTAAACTCTGTTTAAACAGTTTTACAGAATTCATATAAACTGTTAAGTTTATGAGAACTCAGTGTCAAGCAGATATGGGTTTATCATATTTTCAGCAGCATCTTACTAAAAGAATTTGCTGTACAAGATTTTTTGAATCACTACATGTACTTAAGGAGGTACGCCTACCATGGCTGGAGGGAAAATCTAATTTTATTCTGTTGTTCTTTCACTGCTATCAGCAAAGTACATAGTAGTCTATGAATTGTTCTAAAGCTAATAATTTTCAGTCTTGCATAAGAAGCTCCTGTCTCTATTGTCAGGCAACTGATAATTATTGTCAGGTCATTGACTGTTTTCAGTTTTGAAATGATAATGGTACATGCATTAAGTGCGTTTGAGGTTGTAAATATTAGTGTCCATTCAACACTCTTCTGAAGCTACCCTTTCGAATACAGTCCCCTCAGAGTTGCACAAAGAACGTTAACCTACCATGCACTATATAGCAAAATGCACACAACAACAACTACTCCACAAAGGCTGGGATTTAATCACCACACAACACGTGCAAGCTTGTGTACATCTGTGGTGATGAATGTTTGGTATGGAATGCTTTTGATGTCATAAATCTCACAGGGCATATATGTTAAAGATTGTCATACTAACATGTATAGTGTCTAAGAGGGCCAGAGGCAAGGCTGCTTACAGGACTAGATGCGGGTTAATGTCATACCCAGGACGGAGCAATTGCAGGAAGGGCCTTGCTCAATCGCCCAACAGAGTGGAATCACTTCTGGCATTTACAGGATTCAAACTGGCAGCCTTCTGTTTGCCACCACAGATCCCTAACCTCAGAGCCACTACTGGGCAGAGTGGTGTGGCTCTGCATGAGGAGGTCTTTCAAAATAAGGAAAATGGAATATAAATAAAAATATGCAAGGACATAACAGACAGAGAAAAGAAATAATGCACTCAATGGTTTGTAAAAGAAAAAATGTTTAAAAATGGGCTTGAAGCTGATTAGAACAGATAGGTTAACACAGAATTGTAGACCAAATTGTGCAAGCTTCAAGTCAAGCTAGCTGCACTGACAGAATGAAAATATGCATAAAAAAAGAACAATCAAAACTGAAAGGGTTTGAGGAGTGGTACAATATATGAAAATGATCTAGAATTATTACATAAGCCTGAAATGAGAAGGAAGATCAGAACAGAAAATTACAAAGTGGATATATAGAGAGCCCTGATCTTATTCTCAAAAGAAGGAGTGAAAACCTTGGCAAGTTAAAGAAGAAGAGCTGACCAGTCTCTTGGCCAGGGTTTCTTATTTATAAGTAAATACGATACAAGGGTCCGGGCAAATATGTGTTGAAATGTACTGTTAAGATGCAGTATGTTTAAAAGGTATTAAAGGCATCTGTTATTAAAATTTTATGTATGCACTTTTCTAATATGTATTTATCACCAAATGTGTTTGCTAGTTGAATTGATAACTCTTTAGTACAAGGACCCGGTATGTGTAAATGCGATTATGTGTGAGTATACGCTGAGATTTCCTGGCATTCCATCCTTCTGTTACCTGATGTCGTGCATATAAACTGTATCTCGTTATAACACTATAATGGAAAAAGGAGGGTACAAAAATTGTATTGACTGATGGCTAAGAGGGCCAGAAACAAAGAAACATGATTTGAGCATTTTGTGGTACAATTGCTGAATATGTCAAACATGACAAAACACACACACACACACACACACACACACAAGCAATCAGACACAAGGCAACCAAACCTGGTTACTGATTTTTATTTCCATATCTTTTTTGCTCCTGAAGGTTCAATGGTTACCAAACCACATACGAGAGTTCACTGCTGTTTTAGACTTTGTTTTTTATGTGAAACATCAGTGTATAGGAATCTTTTTTGTTACACTGTGCATTTAAGAGACATGTACTCTGAGAAGGCTTTTGCCCAATACATTTTTAAAATGTCATTTTTACAGATACAAATTGGGAAAGTGTTGGGAAGATTTTTTAAAATATCTTATAAAATCAGGCCCCTAATTCAAGTAAGATGTAAGATGGGGCCTGATTTTATAACATATTTTTAAAAATGATTTGATTTACCTTGAAAGCTTGCATATTGTAATCTCTTCATTTAGCCAATAAAAGGTGTCATTTTGCTTCACTTTCATTACATCCATGGCTAACGCGGTACAACACCCTAGTACATTAGTAAAGTCAGATAAGCAGTATTTTCTTGAGTGACTGTATTATGTTGAGTGTTTAGAAAGACGCCTACAAATAAATAAAATGTATTATTGTTATTATTATTTATTATTACATTTTTGGTTGTGGGCTGTCTCTGTGATAACATAGGGTAACTTTTATTTTTACCTGAATGAATATAGGTAAATCTTACACTATTTTTCATGCTGAATACAAATACCTAATCAGACTTTCTCTGTCACACAAGAACTTTAAGTTTAACAATAACCATATATTGACTTGCTGGGCGCGTCTCACCTAAAGGGTAGTACTTGGCCTCAGGAATCCATCTCCAATAGCCAAAAAGGGGTCTGTCGCTTCTCCAGGAATATATCCCTCTTAAGGGTTCAGCATTTGCCTCAGTATTGCTTTTCCATTTCAGAAATATCCTGATGAAATCGTTTGCCAATCTCTACGCTGACCACTCTGTGATTTCAATTGAAAAAAGTGTATAAAGTTATAAAATGTTCACAAACAGCAATGCAAATATTTTAATAATAAATTTAATTAAAAATATTTTTAGTTTTTATAGTAAATATACAGCCTGAAAAAGACATAACCCAAAAAAACTATGGCGGATAAAAAAACTGAATAATCAGAAATCGGCACGAAAAAAGTACCTTTAAAACAGTCCTAACTTACTCTGGGACACAATCTCTGTTGACGAGTGTAATCGCTGTTGTCGTACAGCTCCAGATGCCCTGGCTCGAATCCTTGGTCTGTCTCTTTGCAGAATTTACACATTCTACCTGTGTTTACAGAGATTTTTGTCTAGGGACTCAGATTTTCCCCCAACATCACAAAAGATGTGTGATATATGTTAATCGGTGACACCATGTGAATGAGTGCTACGTACTCGATTTTGCCCTGGACCTGGCCGCGTATTTTGTGGGCAGGGTCACTTCCTGCTACCTTGCGCCAGGAGGTGTCCCCCGTGCATTCTAAACACCTGAATTGAATTTAAAGATTTTAATAATAGATTTGTTTTGGTCAAAAACCTTACTTAATCATAATAGCTAAGACAGAGCCAGCTTTACCTGCTCCATACCATACCATACCCACCTGTGTCAACAGCCCTGACTTCGGCCGGGGCACCAAAGGGGTTACCTTGGTTATACCAGAAGAGAACAGTTTTGCTTTAACACGTAGCCGGATTGCAGGATTGACTTGATGTGCAAAAAAAAAACAACAACAAACCTGTGTTTCATTTTTCATTCATACTAACTGAAAGTGGTGTGTGCAGCGAGTCCAAATTGTTCAACTACAGGTACAGCATGTATTCACTATGCGTTGCAGGAAAGGCAGAGGAGGCGCTTATTCTTTAAAAGAATCTGTGAAACATTTTTGTGTGTTGCAAGCCGTACCACCATTAGCATAATGAAACGCCCATTTTATTTAATAAACGAAGAGTTTGGAAGAAAACGAAAGAATGTGAAGTCACTTCTTTCTGCACGCCGTAGGTTTTGCTTTGTTGAAGTAGCGTTGGTGTTTGGCACGTTGGCAACCTGCTTGAGGTAGAAAGCTAAATGACGACTGTTTAGTGCCTTGGCGACAACATGCTGGGCACACTCTTGCTGATTCTGACGACTGTTTAGTGCCTTGGCGACAACATGCTGGGCACACTCTTGCTGATTCTAACTCCCATAAATGGGTTGTGCTTGGCTTTCGGCTCGTGGATGACATATTTAAGCTGTTGGATGTTCAGTATCTGGGTCCTGAATTTTTTTTCTGGAAATTATTTCTGGAGTGAAGTCTGCGAATCTGAGCAGGTAAGCTGAAATGAAACTGAAACTGCTTTTTATAACTGTAAAAGAGTTCTTGTCTTCGGAAGGTAACGAAGGCGCATCTTTGCGGAAGGAGAGTCATTTTCCTTTTCTAGGACGCATACACTGCTTAGGAATTGACATCAGATTTACGTTTTTTCTACACATCGCCAATGTACACAGTAAACGCGAGTTTGCCGGAACATGTTTGTCCTGTTTACCAGAGTACTGTAACCATTCACTGTTTGATCTGCTCCGGGTGATTAAAACAATCCACTGTCTTCTTCTACAAACTGCTCCTCACTTATATCCACACATCGAGTCAGACAACCTGACTTGCGGTTTGAATCCAGTATTAAAAGTACTGTTGTGCTAATAGTGTCAGTTTTTCAGTTTTGTTTGCGTATTTGCTTCACTGGTTCTTCTTACTCTGGACGTCCAGAACAAAGCAAAACTGTTTCTTTATCCTTCCACTTATATCTAGTTAAAAAGTTTTCTTTTTGTTTCCATCATTTTTATTGTCATATGAAAAATGTTAGTTCTAAAGCAAAATTTCATTGTAAACGTATCATACTGTCAAATAGTGTACTTCAGAATAGCTGTAAAAAGGCCTGACACAGTAGTTTCATTACTTCAGGTTTAATTTGGAGCTGTTTTTGCATGCCCCAGGAATTTATTAATTTGGTTACATGCCTGTAATTCCATGGAATACATAAAATTACAAAGAGAAATTGTAGGGAAAAATGAATGGATAATCCATTGCTAAAATTAAATACTTTAACTATTCCTCCTTTTTTGTGATGTACATCACATTTTCCATAATGCACCCAATTTCATAACACATACATCTTCAGTGCACATTTTACATTACTGGCAGTTTATGTGATTTGCAGAGTTATGGAATAATGTAATTTTTTTTCACTACCACTAGAAAACAAGTGGAACTAGAATCAGGCTCAGTAGTAGACTGATGGTTTGGGTGTTTTTTTTTCATTGCAAGCAGGAATGGTGAAAATAATGATACTTGCCCATTGGGCAAAAATAAATCTGTAGCAGTGGAGTCTGCAAATGGATTCTATTTTGATTTTTTATACTGTTTTAAATTTTAATGTGATAATGAATCAATAAAATGTAAATATTACTTGGTGATAAAAGTGCATAGCACAAGTTATATAGCAGGCATACACGCAATCCTTCAGACATTCCTCATTGCCTAAAACATACGTTCAATTAGTAGGCATCCAGCAAGGTTTCCATTTAGTGTTAGTAAGATTAGTAGAGAGCTGTGAAAAATAGAAGAAAGGTATAAGTACACTAACAAGGTGTTTTTTATTTCGGTCAGTTTTGATTTTCTTTCTTCCTTTCTTTGGATTTTAGAACACAAGACAAAGTGACAGTGGAATACTTTTCTCTGTGTTATGAGACAAGTTTTTGTTTGGGTGACTACAGTAAATCACAAATAACAGAGTTATTGCTGTATGCCATCACTAATTACATTTAGTAGTGCACATATGGAAGTGGGCAGCACGGCGGCGCAGGAGGCCAGGGTTTGCATCCTGGGTCCTCCCTGAATGGAGTTTGCATGTTTTCCTGTGTCTGGGTGGGTTTCCTTCCGGTGCTCCAGTTTGCTCCCACAGACATGCAGGATAGATGAACTGGGTGTGTGTGTGTGTGTGTGTGTTTGCTCTGCAATGGACTGATGCCCTGTCCAGGGTTTGTTCCTGCCTTGCCCCCTATGCTAGCTGGAATAGGCTTCAGCAGACCCTCACAACCCTGCTCAGGACTAAGCCGGGTTAGACAGTGTCTGTCTTACTGACTGACATATAAGAGTACATAGTTACAAAGTTGATAAACAATTAAATAACGAGAAATGGAAAAATGTAACATGGTGAAATGTATTATCCTTTACCATGATGCCCACAAACATATAAATGCATATTTAGCAAATACCTAACAGAGGTTTCAAAGGTGGTAGTTTCTGGTGGACAAATAATGGTGTGTATGACTATGTGTCTCCTTTAAGGAAGGATCAATGTTAATCAATACTTCATTTTCCTGTGTGATAAGCTACACTACGTGCCACATTACAGACAGGTTTTTTCCAGGATGGTAATGACCCCGTTCATAACACATGTTTGGCCAAGAAAAAAATGTAACTAGTCACAGTCCTTTATGCGGCTTCCACTCCGAGTTCATTTGAACGACTTGTTATGATCACTGGTTCTATTAAATGTGAAGCTTGTGTCACTTTGACAAGTGTCAAAACTCCATTCTAAATTGTGCCTGGCAAATATTTGGACCCTGGTTCATTATTTTCTTCCGATTCGAAATGCTTCTTGCTGTGGTTTGTTCTCAGTATGGCATAAATGAGAGCCTTTGGTTCTACACAGCATCCCATTGCATAAAGTCTTGTGTTCCTAGTGCAGTTGATGCCAGTTAATTTAGTCCACAGAGTTTGTGGTTTTGCCTATAACTGATCACAAAATAATTGCATGACTAGCTGGAAATTCTGTGACACCTATTAGTAGATTGTGTAAAATATGAATTGCTATTGTTTTACTTTAAACTTGATATCTCTGCTCAAAGTTGTATCTTAAATTGCAAGTAAAACATAGGCTAGGATATCACTCACACCACAAACTTCTTCTAGTAAGCAAAATTAAGTGGACAGTAAAAAAATGCATTAGATGTATAGAAAATATCTAATTCTCGAGAGGTTGAAAACCATAAAATTACCATGGAAAGTTCAAGATCAGTGAATCTGAGAATGTTTGACATGAACATTTCCAAATTTATGGTCACTATTTGTATTATAGGTTTCTTTAAGATGGCATGCATACCCTGGAAGGTAATTCTGAAAAGGATTCAAAAAGATAATAATGGAAGCACATCAAAATAAACAGATTCCAATGAGAATAGTAACTTGTCACCAATTTAATAAATTAAATGAAGAAAAACAGCAGCCACAGTGATTCTCAAAACTGAGGGAATTCCTAAATTATATTACAAATGGCTAAAGATGTTGTTTTTGTGTGTGGTGATATCAGTTATACTCTTTAATGGCAAACACAAGTTGCAAATGTGTATATTAATAATAGTAAGCAATCCTATTTTTAAAACCCCATAGTACACTTATGTTATCCCCACTATGCTTATGTTAATATTTTATCCTGTGGACATTCACAAATCTAGAAACTATTTTTCTTATTTTTATAGATCTGCACAAAAGATGAACCAGATCACATTGAAGTGACAAAGAAGCAAGATCTACATTCTGTGCTAGATTGTATTGACACTGGCATAATCAATCAGGTGGCACAACCACAACATTCTTCTTACCTTAATGTAAAAGCATCTCTTGAAAAAGGTATACTTCTTTTATCCATCCATTCATTTTCTGGATCCGATATTGGTAGGTAACCTATCAGGTACAATGCATAATCCACACTGTATAGAATACTAGTTCATTTCCAAACAGGTATGTGCGCACATTCATTCTCTATCATACCAGGTCAGTTTTAGGGTCACCAGTTAACCTAATAAGCACCTTTGGAATGTGGAAGGAAACTGCGGTACATTCAGAACAACCGTGAGGGCGAGAGGAGTACAGTATATGGAAATGACACATAGACTTAAGCCATACCTTAAATTAAACACATACCTATGGGGCTGTGAGGCAGTAGCACTAACCACTGTATCAAACAGCTTCCCACTTATTGTTTCGATAGATAGATAGATAGATAGATAGATAGATAGATAGATAGATAGATAGATAGATAGATAGATAGATAGATAGATAGATAGATAGATAGATAGATACTTTATTAATCCCAAGGGGAAATTCACAATTTCATTTGTGTGTGTGTGAATACTCTTACAAAAGACTGTTACATGGCCATTCAAAAACAGACCACTGTAAAGTGATCTACAATAGAGCCTATATTACACTTTTCAGGGTTACAGTGGAACCTGTGGCTGTCACTTGACACTCTGATATAATTTCTCCAGAAACCTTTAAGGCAACATTTAAACATGAATGTTCACCCCAGCACTGGGGAAGTTGCTCATCATGGGTCAAATACTGCACTACTGCAATACTTGGTAGTTTATTCTATGTGTCCTATGGTTCCCCACATGAAGAAACACTGCCTTACATTTGTACAAAGTATGACCTTAACATGTTTCCATCTGTGTGTTTATTGATGAACTTCATTTAAAGTAACAGCTGGGATCCAACTTTAGTCATGTCACCTCTTAAACTGAAAAGGTTCAGCTTCTTTAGTCTCTCCTCATAGGTTATACCCTGCAGTCTTTTAAGCAGCAAATTGCGCTTCTGTGGACTTTCTTCAGCACTGCTATGTCCTATTTGTAATATAAAAACCTAAACTGCACACATTACTTTGGATGAGTCCTCACAAGTGTATTATACAGTATATACTGCAGCTCAAAAATAAGTTCCATTGGCTTACACTCTACACATTGTTCTTTACTGTCTATAATCCTATTAGCTTTCTTAATGGCTCACGTACAATGTCAACATGTAGATAGTATGAGTCCACTATGACTCCAAGGTCTTTCTTATAAGTTACACTTTTAGGTTTTAAATCTGTCATCATATATTCAAATGTAAAATTTGTATTTCTTTCGGGTAATATTTTACATTTAGTCAAATTAAATTTCATGCACCAGAAATCTGTCTACTCTAGTATTCTGTTGTCGATCTCCCGTGGTAGTGATACAGCTGATTGTAAACTATGTGACACTTCCCCTAGTTTTTTTTATCATCTACAGACTTAAACAGCTTGTTTTTTATATTCTTATCCAGATCAAAGCAATGTCCCCAGTACTGATCCTTGAGGAACTCCATTTTAAAACAACTAATTTGCTTCCTGTATTCAAGCCGGTTTTTGCACTTTGAATTCCCACTTCGCTTATTTTAATGACAAACCTCTATATGGTACCTTATCAAAGGTTCTCTGACAATCCAGATAAATAATATCCTATATACTTATCTGGTTGTATAAATACTTTTCTATTCCTTCCTAATAGAATTCCAGCATATTAGTAAATTATGATCTCCTCCATATGTATTCGTGCTAACTGTTCACTAGCGTTGATTGGCGAAATTTGCCTAAAGAATTTTTTTGCAGGGAATATGCTGTGTTTGCCTATGACCTTGTTCAGCAAATAAGTTCCTGGAAATTGGCTGTGCAGCTGGCTTACATGAATCTTTTTTTTTCTACAATGCTTTGCGAGGCATCACAGAGCTATAGCAGACATGAACAGTATATTCACACATGCATACTCTGAGCGTGCTTCCAATCACTATTTATGTCATTGCCAGATCAGCTTCACACATGCATAAGGTCTCTCTACCTTTTCTGTACTCCAGTCTGACTTTGCCACTGGATGTTCTTCAAAATAAAATGAAGTATTGAGAATATTATGAGTACTGCTACCAAATATATAACACTAATCTCTGTGTGCTTACTTACTTTAATGCCTGTATGTAAAACTTAGCCTGTGGCCAAACCTATGAATCAAAACAAGCCTTAAAGGAGCCTTTGCCTTTACTGAGTCAGAGAATAAATGAGACCTTGTGAAATAATAATAATTAAAGACAAATTATAATTTTGGGTGGCACAGTGGTAGCGCTGCTGCCTTGCAGTAAAGAGACCTTAGTTCGCTTCCTGGATCCTCCCTGTGTGGAGTTTGCATGTTGTAAAAGGCGCTATATAGCGCCCGACCCGGCACAGACTTACGCAGAGGCACGTGTCAAACAAACAGGCTTTTATTAGTTTTCTTCAGCTGGAGGGCACGTCTTTCCCGTAGGGAGGCTGGCACGTTTTATAGCCCACCCGGAAGTGTTCCAGGTGCTTGACCAGCTGGCCCTGATTGCACCTCCGAGTGGGGCTGATAACTCATCCAACCGGGTTTTTGGCTCTCGGCAACACCCGCTAGCGGCCACCCCATCTCCCAACCAGGCTGTGGAGGACTCCATGTCCCATGGAGCCACGTGGGAGACAGGGAAACGAATAACGGCCGGGGAGGCTGCCACCAAGTGTCCCGGGGGAGGTATTGAGCTGTCCATGGTGGCTCCCCCGGAACATATGCAGCAGGGGCGTCCCGGCCGGGCATGGGACCCGGCTGTCCGTCACAATGTTCTCCCCGTGTCTGCGTGGGTTTCCTCCCACAGTCCAAAGACATGCAGGTTGGGTGCATTGGCGATCCTAAATAGTCCCTAGTGTGTGCTTGGTGTGAGGGTGTGTGTGTGTGTCCTGTGGTGGGCTGGCGCTCTGCCTGGGATTTGTTCTTGCCTTGCGCCCTGTGCTGGCTGGGATTGGCTCCAACAGACCCCCGTGACCCTGTGTTTGGATATAGCGGGTTGGAAAATGACTGACTGAAATTATTATTTCTGAAGCATCGGAACAGATAGACTATAAACAAAAGAGACTTTTTAGCTGTGTCCGGAGTCGCAAGTTTTAACAATGGAATGAGCAAGTCCATTGTCACTGGTTTGTGACATAGCCAAAGGCTAGAACTCTGTGAGCACAATGGAATATATATATTCTGTCTGTGTACTATATCGTAATACAGGGTCACCAGGGTCTGCTGGAGCCAATCCCAGTAAACACAGGGCGCAAGGCAGGAACAAACCCCGGGCAGGGCACACACACACACACTAGGGGCAATTTAGGATCACCAATGCACCCAATCTGCATGTCTTTGGACTGTGGGAGGAAACTGGAGCACCTGGAGGAAACACATGCAGACATGGGAAGAACATGCAAACTCCACGCAGGGAGTTATAGCAGCAGCTTTTTTGGTGGCAGATCAGTAAGGTCAAAGATTTTCATGTGTACATAGTACAGAGTACAAATTTAAATAAAATTCTTTCTTGCATGCCAAACCACAGACTACCACAACAAAAAATCAACAGTATAGGAGTTGTACCATGTAACACTGGACAAAAAAGTTACCACCAGCAGCTGACGGCATCCAGTACAGAATACAACAGTATATAGAGGTATACAGAAGAGTGATAGGGCAAGAGAAATAGATAAATACAAGCAATGCTACAAGAGCGACATTAATGTTTCTCAGTAGACTGACAGTCAAATAACAATATTAATGCATAGTAAGTGAATTGTAAAATAAGCAAAAGTTATGTAAGTGTGACAGTATTTACTGTGTATTGCAATAATAATGCATGTAGAGCAGTGTTATGGCCTTAGGACAAAAGCTGTCTCTAAAACTTGCTGTGCTTTGTGGTCATGGACCTGAATCACTTACTAGATGGAAAGAAAAAGACAAAAATACCAATGGATTATGGGAATGGTCCTTAATATTGTAGCTAGCTTGCCTTTGTGAAGCAGTTCATGGTATTAACGTCTTTTTGATCCTGCACTGAACAGTTGCAAAGCCAGTTTGCAGTAGACTCCCCAGCACACTTGTAAAAATTGGTGAGGACTGTGGAAGACATTTGTGCATTCCCCACATACCTAAAAACGTGAAGGCTCTGGTGGGGTTTCTTAAGCACAGTTGATGTGTTCTGCCCACTTAAGATCAGCAGTGAGAGTAACACCAAGGGATGTTAAGCTGAGTTCCCTCCACATAATTCTTGTCACTGATGATGGGGCCATAGACTAAACCCTGTTTCTGGAAGTCAAACACTAGTTCCTTAGTTCTGCTGA